>NW_010391992.1:5446-12319 GCF_000710305.1 Buceros rhinoceros silvestris | reverse complement strand
GGAATGAAATAAAATGACAATGGATTGCGCTTCTACTAAGGGAAGACACTATAAAATGTCTAAGAGGGAGCGAGGCAGATTTGATCTAATTAGTAAGCACTTCGGTTTCAGAGAAGGGAGTTACTATGGTGCTGCTGAGTGCCACATCTCTGGACACAACTGAGAGGGAAAAGATGACAAGAATTGGGTGACATGAGTTTGCAAACAGTGAATTTACCCTGTTCTAGAGTCACCAGGGCTATTGTAGTTACCTTCTAACTAAAAAATACATAATAGCTACAATATCTTTATATTCCGTTGTCATCTGCAGTTATTTTTCTGTGCAGTTATCTACTGTTACCTGCAGTTATCTTTTTGAACAGAAGTAAAATACTGCTGAAGTGCATTGGTTGACCTGTTGCTGCATTGATGCCCTTTTATTTTCTTTTCCTTGAACAGAGACCTCAGCTGAACCCTCCTTGCAGGCCAAGCAGCTGAAGCTAAAGAGAGCCAGACTGGCAGATGACCTCAATGAGAAGATAGCGCAGAGACCAGGTCCCATGGAGCTGGTGGAGAAGAACATCTTGCCTGTGGAATCGAGCCTGAAGGAAGCCATTATCGGTAAGGCCAGAGGAGGATCCAGCTTGAGGGCATTTTGCACGGGTGTCTGTGATTTCCTATGGATTCACCTGCCTGTCTAAGGGAGTGCAGTCCCATGGCTGGTCTTGTTCTTCTGCCTCAGAATCACAAGATTTCAGCCCCAAGGATTCTGAAAAGCAGAATTCACTCTGGCCCAGATAGTGCTATGGAGACACTAAATTATAGGGATCATGGACATCCCAGAATAGCGTGAAAGCAATTGCATACCCTAAAGACTTGAAAGACTGTTGAAGATTGTATTCTCTAGATTCTCTCCTTAAAAATCCCAGTCTTGGTCTAACATGTCAGCAACCTTGGTCAGGGAGAAACCCGCTGACTTACTCAGATCGGGGAGAGGAAACAGAATATAAACAGGTGTGATGAAACAAAAGCTGTCTGTGAACTTAAAAACTTCAGAGGATTCAACCCCTTTAAAAATAAACCAGAACAGATGTAAATCATGCCAGTGCCATTCCAAGGGCTGAAAGGAATGCTGAGGAATGGCCTTCCCACTGCCTCAGCAGTGCTCTTTCCCGTCTCCCCAGACTGAGCAGTCTGTGTGCCTCTGTGGTTATTCATCCCCTCAAACATGCGCAGCTACTTTAAAGACAAATGGGACACAACTGTGAGCAAGGTGGAATACTTTTCATGAAGAGGGAAAAGGACAGTGTTGCAGGAAAGCCTGGCTTCGCTGTTGTACAAGAAACAGTTGAGGAAGAGAAGAGTGAATTTGTGAACTGGAGCATTAGAGATGTGGCTTCCTTTTGAGTGAGCAAAGTACATCTCTGGATTTCTGTTGCTTTTGCGTTGGGTGCAAATGACAGTATTTTCCTGCTTACCAGGATTATTTTGAGATAATGTAATCTAAAAAACGTCAGTACATTACAAATGTACACTCATATGAATTTACCTACTGGACGTGTCGATAGACACAAATGCTAACAGCAGTCAGGGCCACCACTTAATCCATAGCCCTTGTTGCTTATAAGACTAGAGTATGATTTGGGATTCTGTTTTGAAGAGGGATTCTACCCTCCACCACACAGGATGAGCATCAGAGAAATCATGACTCAGCTGTACACTGTCTAACCTTCCTCTTTGGTGCCAGATGATAAACTGTTTGAGTAGACTTAAGTAGCTCTTGTTACACCTCCTGATCTTGTCTGACTAAGAAGCAAGGGAAATGGTTCACCCCAGTCTGCATCGTTTTGTTCTACTGGTAGCAGAGATGACTGTAAACACTTAAAACTGATCCAGTTTGGGCTCTGTTCTCTTATTTTTAGTTGGTGCTTTAAGCACAACTCAGCAGCAACTCTCTCCAAGCCTTCAATGTCTTTGTGAAACATCTCATGTCAAGTGAAATAATTTTATTCCACTTTAAAGACCACAGTTGTTGTTTATGTTTCTAGTTGGACAGGTGAACTACCCAAAGGTTGCAGACAATTCCTCCTTTGATGAGGACAGCAGTGATGCCCTCTCTCCAGAACAGCCAGCCAGTCATGAGTCCCAGGGCTCTGTCCCATCGCCGATGGATTCCCGGATTTGTGAGCCTCTCCCTAGCACCACTGGCACATCACTAGCTCAGGTGAGAACGTAGTGGCCTCCTGCAGTGCCCCGGAGCTTCCCAGCTACTGCTGATTTGTGGCAGAGGATCCTAAAAAGTGAGACCAAGGGATCCTCAAAAGGTATAGTCTGTGAGGTTTCACATGTGAGCTTTTAGCTCTCTGTGGTGTTGGCGAAGTCATCTGGTTATTCAGGAGCCGCCATAGTGGTGCCATGTGGGGAAGGGGGCAACCATTGCATGATGATACAGCCTTTGTGCAACTGATTTTGGCAGGCAAAGCTGGGAGATACAGGTGTGAGATTCTGGTTCCTTTCTGCCCTGAGAAGTTGTGCTGCTTCTCAGGGGGAACAAAAGCAGTGGGTTAAAGGAGTCTGATTAATGACTTGAAACCTGTGCTGCTTCCCTTTAAGTGGACACTTCCTGCACTCTCTTAAACCGTTTTGCTTCTCGTGTGTGTGTATTCATGATGCCTTTTGCTCTCCCTGCAGGGTACATCCCAGTTACAGATTAGCGCAGACTCCAGTGAAACACTTTTCCTACCTGAACAGCCACCCCCGCCTCTGCCACCTCCACCTCTTCTGCCCCCTAATCTTACCAATGGAGCAGCTCTTACTGCTGCCAAGCCCCCACCAACACTCATTAAGGTACTGTTTTGGCTGATTTCTTCATCGTTGTAGTCTGAAGGAAGACAAGATGGTTGCTCTGAAGAGGGTTTGGAGTTGGGAGTGTTGCGTTAACAGATGTGAATTTCTTGCTAGTAACTTCTGACACTAGTTGTAGCGTATTTAACAGCTTTATTGGTTCCATGATGTATTCATGTAAAATGGGTCCTGAATGCAGAAATGAAATGTTTTGAAACAATCAGTGTTATCCATGATTAGAGTCAGTGAATCTGCACTGGATGAGCAAGTGTGCTGGGGAAGGTGACCTGCATTATGGTGGGATGTAAGCTGCTGCAGGTGCTGTGACTATACTGTTGCCTGAGTTAGAGAAGTGAGAAAAGACCCTGGGGGTCAAATCTGAAGAACTTTGAAATAAAAATCCCAGTCTGTGTTCTGGTTTACATGGGGTGTTATGCTATTGCAGTGTTTCCATTCTTATTTGCTTCCTCCTTTCCTTCTAAATAGCAAAGCCAGCCCAAGTCTGCTAGCGAGAAGTCTCAGCGCAGTAAAAAAGCCAAGGAGTTGAAGCCGAAAGTCAAGAAGCTTAAATATCATCAGTATATTCCCCCGGACCAAAAGCAGGACAAGGGAGCTCCTCCCATGGATTCATCCTATGCCAAAATACTGCAGCAGCAACAGCTCTTTCTCCAGCTTCAGATCCTCAACCAGCAGCAGCAGCACTACAACTATCAGACCATCCTGCCAGCCCCCCCAAAGTATGGGTCCTAAATGGCAGCTCTCTCTTGGGAAGCACTTGCTTCCCCAGTACTGTTGTCAGAGACGTTGTGTTCTGGGTGCGAGGTGTGGCGGTTGGGTGTAGTGCACGCAATCTTGTTAGGTGACGGCAGGCCTCAAAAAGAGCCAGTGTCAGATGAACCAGACAAAAGCAGCTGAAGTGAGTTGGTTGGCAGAGTAAGGGACGTGGATACAGTCAAAGGCATTGGTGTGCTTTAATGTCTAGGGTGGCACTAGTGACCCAGGTGTTTCTGAACTGTTCTGTATATGACTGTTGACACTGAGGGCATCTGGTGCCTTTCCACCTTGGTTTTGAAGCCTGTGTTTTTTTTTTCTTTCCTGCAGGCCTCCAGGAGAGCAGCAGAGTGGTACCAGTGCCCCTGCTGTACGCAATCTCTCTGCCACAGTCAGCAGCGCATCTTCAGTATCCTCTGGTTCCAGTGGGCTGATGCGACAAAACAGTAATGCTGCAGTGGGCAAGCCCGGCCCTCTCCCTGCCAACCTAGATGACATGAAGGTAAATGTCCTGCCAAGGTACACAGCCCCCTTTTGGCCATTGTCAGAGGGCAGGACGGAACGATGTTGCTGCCCCAGAGCAGCGCTGAGGTGAACTGGCAGGAGTTAGTAATAGCAGCTGGTATTGCTGCCCTGCAGTCTGTACCTGAGGTGCAGGTCTGTGGACCTGCAGGAGGGTCAGTTTAGTCCTTTGCCCCATGTCTCTGTTAGCTCCGAATAGCTGTTCTGGTTAGAGCGTATGTTCTCTTAATGTTGCCCTCTTTTTTTCCCCATATCAGGTAGCAGAACTGAAGCAAGAGCTGAAGTTGAGGGCCTTGCCTGTCTCGGGCACAAAGACGGACCTGATTGAGCGTCTCAGAGCTTACCAAGAGCAGAACGGCGCAGCCAGCCAAACAACCCCCACTCCCAAGCCCAGCACAGCAGCTGTCCTCCCAAAAGCTGCCGAAGTGGTGGTAGCCTTCCCGGCTGCCAGGCTGAGCACAGGGCCAGCCCTGGTCACCACTGGCATTGCACCAGCAGAAGTAGTTGTGGCCACAGTCACCGGTGGCAGTGTGATGAAGTTTGGCAGCACAGGCTCGACTCCTCCTGTTTCTCCAACCCCTTCTGAGCGCTCGCAAATGAGCACAGGGGATGAGAACTCGGCCACTGGAGACACCTTTGGAGAGATGGTGACTTCACCCCTGACCCAGCTCACCTTGCAGGCGTCTCCAGTGCAGTTCCTGGTGAAGGAAGAAAGCTCCAAGTCTGCCTCCTGCAGTGTAAATGCGGCACCCAGGTCTGAGCGGTGTAGCACTGGTAACAGCAGAGATGCAGAAGTTAAGGACAAAGACCAGATGCTGCAGGAGAAGGACAAGCAGATCGAGGAGCTCACCCGCATGCTGAAGCAGAAGCAGCAGCTGGTTGAGATGCTTAGACTACAGCTAGAGCAAGAGAAGCGCTCTCAGCAGTCACTACTCGCCCCAGGGGCTGCGGGAGAAGCAACAGCCCTCACCTCCAACCCAGGAGCTTTTGGCACCCAGGTCAAGAGTGAAAACGGTTTCCTGAGCTGCCAGTCTGCAAACCAATCCAGTGGCCAAACAGACCAATTCAGCCCTGCACCAACCGCTAGCCAAATGGACACTTCGAATCCAAGCCCAGTGCCAAAGAAAGCCGTGACAGTGAAGCAAGAGGTGCCAGCCGCGGAAGCAGAGCCGCCGTGCCAGGCCCACAGCCCGCGGCTTTTCCTTGGCCAGCAAGGGAGCGCCCTGAGTGACCTCATCAAGGGCACACCTCCCCCCACCCTCCTACCCGACTCCCCCGGCACTTTTTTTTTTGGCCATCAAGGGAGCGCCCTGAGTGACCTCATCAAGGTCACCCCTCCCCCCACCCTCATCACCGACTCCACAGGGACCCACATCGTCCTCACTGTGACCAAGCAGAGCGCCGAGAGGCAGGGCCTCTCACCCCACGGGAAGGCAGGGAGCAGCTGCCCCGCCTTGCAGGTAGGGAAGGGTTAGATCACATCCCCGCTGCGGGCAGTTGGGTTCCTCTCTCCCTCTTCCCACCCCTGGGGTTTTCAGGTTACCATAGGATGACTTAACACAGTGGAAATTCCATGCAGTAAAAGCTAAAATGGCTGAGTTGCCTGCTACGGTGGCTGGTAGATCACGGCTTTGTAAAACAGAGCAGTGTAAGCAGATCTTCAGCAAAAAGACTGGAATTTGACAATGATGAACCGTGGACAGCAATGCACGGTTGACCATGTGCGTCACAGGCTGTTCAGCATTCTTCCAAACACATGGTTCTGCCTTTTGTCAGGCAGGATCTCGGGCTTGGAGGACAAGGGTTTGCTGCCACACTTCACTAGTTTTTGAAAGAACAATTATGCCTGTGGCAGGAAAAACCAGCAGAGTGTATTTCACCTGTTGTGCGTTACTGGAGACGTCGTAGTTGGAGTGATCGATAGGTCACTTTGTCTACTGAGAGCTGAAATCAGATCCTGGGAGCAGACTTCCTGCTTTTTAACTGCTCTATGTTTTAATGTGTGTCAGTATTTCAGTGTTAACAGAGTCTTTCATCGGAGATGATCTACTATTCCCCCGTTGGCATGAGCTCAGCACTTAACAGAAGTGCTCCGAGTGTTTCTTCCAGGAAGGGATAAATATGCCCCGGTTTTATGGCATAAGTCAAACGCCGGCATGTTGCTTAGCGTGAGAGAAGATTTCCATTCTCTGCTACTACATTTCTTGCACTTCCGCAGAGCCAGTGGCAGTGTCTGCCATCAAGGACAGGCACGGAGCAGGCTGCCTTTGCTGAGTAGCAGGTGGCATCCCAGGCACCTGTCTAAATAGCAGCATCCAGTGTCACCCTTGATACCCCAGAGTATCACCTGAGCTCCAGCTGCTGCTCCAGACGGGCACAGGTCCTGTGTCAGCTCTGCCAGCCCTTGAGGGATGTCATGGATAGTCCAGGGATGTAGACTGGTACCATCTCCTCTTTTAGGACTCTGAATCCCGCCCCAATCTGATTTCTTTGCGTGGTGAAACAGAACAATTGACCGAATTCCCTAAAGAGTGGAGAAAAACAAACTTCCTAAGTCCTTTAAGAAACACAAGCCTTGCTCCATGTTGTGTCTGGGGAATAATTTCTCAAGGATACCCTTTTTTTTCCAGAGAGTACAATCATCGCCCGCTAAAACTTCCAGCCAACCGCCGTGTCAGCTACCTGTAAGCACCCCTCCGCAGCCTGCGCAGCAGCCGCAGCCCACGCAGCAGCCGCAGCCGCAGCCACCCCTGCCGC
>NW_010391992.1:1357-5404 GCF_000710305.1 Buceros rhinoceros silvestris | reverse complement strand
ATAGGGCTGTGACATCACAAAGCCCAATGGTGCTGGGCAGGGTATAAATGACGACCACTCAGACTCCGGTCCCCACTGCAGCAGCAGCAGCAGCAGCAGCCCAGAGGACTGAACCAGTCTGTCAGAAAGGTAGCTCACTGCCTGCTCACTTTTATTCGTTGTTCTCCTTTGCCTGCTGCCAGGGTTTGTAGCAGTGGGGGGAAGGGGGGACACACGCACAATCCTGGTCAGGGACCATAACCACCACAAGTGAGGTCTCTCTTCTGCCACAACTTGCAGCTGCACGGAGCTTGAATGTGTCAGCAGAAGGGGGGCCTGGCATAGCCTCTTGGTTCTCCTGCCAAACTGGCTGCGATGGAGAGCCATCAGGAGTGAGGTGTCGGGGGCGCTCAGTGTCCATGAGGGCTTCCCCTATGGGCACGCTTGGAAGTGATGTGGAGGCTTTACAACAAAGAGCTCCAGGCTAAACCCTGACCACGTGCTTGCTTCTGCCCTTTGGTCCCACACCTGGGCAGGACACCAGCTGGTGTTCTAAACAAGCACTGTCTGTCCATTAATAATGGTAAGAGGCCTGAGTGGGCAGCCTTGGTTCACAGCAGTGACCCTGATTCTTGACAGGGCTGCCAAACTGAAAAGGTGGCTACTGCATGGAGAGAGGGTGCTGCAGGCAGTACGTCTGCCACGGAAGGTGGTGTATGAACTCTGAGAGGGGCAAAATGTTGTGATCTTCTACCCTCTGGCACCGACGAACATGCTGGGTTTCCATTGCCCTGCCTTCACGCCTGTTAATCATCTCTTTGTGAAGCGCGATACTGGTTCAGGAAAGAGAGCAGCACCTCTGGCTTTACCCTGTCTCCTGCTGATGGTTGTGAAGAGGCTCTGCTGTGCATCTCCTCCCTGTCTAGCCCTCCTAGTTCTCTCTCTAACACATAATTAAGATATGATATAGAAAGACTATGAAGTGTTTTTAGAGCTTGGGGGATCACTTCTGAGTCAGGTCCTGGAAAGGATACGAAGCCGGGAGTTGTTTCTAGTGTAGTCAGAGTGGGATGTCAACTTTGCTTTGAGACTTTTGAGGAAATGCAGCAGGTAAATGGAGCCACCTTTTCCCTCAGACTCCCTGTGCTCGTGTGCTGTGGAGGCACCTGTAGTGACTCTCCTGACCCTTTTGCCTCCCTGTAGGGCCAGATGCCCGGTCTGGAGGTGGTCGTGGGACCCCACACCATATTGTCTTTCTCAGCACCTCCAGAGCTGCAGCCCTTCTTCCCCAACAGTTTCCACAAACAGTCCCTGAAAATTGGTGCTCCTGGCAAAGCCTGCCCACCCGGTGTGTCAAAAATGATACCCTCCTAGCACATCCCAGTGGCCTGCACCACAATGCCAGTGTCCAGCCCCTCTCAGGAAGAGAGCGGCCCCCAGAACAGCTCTGCCAGCCAGGGCCTGGGGTCACTCCTCTACCTGCAGGTCACAGAACAGATGAACAACTTCCCAGGGAAAGCAGGATGGGGCAGAACATCAGCATGTACAAGTGCTGGAACCGACATTCAGCTACTGCCCAGGGATCGCTGCTCCAAGGCAGCAAACTTCAGCGTGGATCTGTAACACGTAACTGCTGCAGAGGCAAAGACCTGCTCCATGGTTTAACTTTTCTTATGGGCAGTTGTGTGCTGAATCATCTGGTAAAGCTGAGTCACCAGCACCACTTCCTGCAACCCTTGGGGTTTCCTTTGGAGGTCTCTGGAACTGCTGAGTGCTCTGGTGTTCTCCACCCACCATCAGCCTGATGCTTGTGAAACTTGTGAAGCTTGATTGCATCCCCAAAAGCAGGCAGTGCAGAGGGAGGTGGGTAGAAGATAGGTCCTGCATACATTGCGCAGAGGAGGCTGAACACAAGGCAAGTGCCTTCTTTCTCCAAAGCGCTACAGAAATCCCCCACCTGGAGAGATGAGGCTCTCCCCATCCAGGAGCAGCCTGCTGGTGGTTTGTGGAGCTGTTGCTTTAGTGTTGGGAAAACCAGCACAGGATTTCCAGCTTCGGGTTTGAGGGGTAATCCATCTTCCTCCCCTGCAACCAGGGCACAGAGTACACAGAAGAAGCCAGGCCGCTGGATGCAGAGCAGTGCAGACCTCTGTGCAGTGGTCACAAGAGAGGAGGGCGATGGTCTCTCAAAGCAGCTCTGAGATGGGCTGATGTGGACTTTCCTCTCATCATTCCTTCTGCCTTCATTCTAAACAGCCCTCATCACAGCCCGGCTCTCCTGCTGCCCCTTCCCCGTCCCAGATGGACCTGGAGCAACAGCAGCACTCGTCGCTTTTTGGAACTCCTCCACCTCCTCTCCCTGTTCCCTCGGTCCCAAGGAAAGAGCCACCAGGCTATGACGAGGCCATGAAGCAACAGCCAAAGGCCCAGGTGAGAGCAGTTCTCTGAGGTTCCCTTGGGGAGCAGGTGAAAATTTGCCATTGTAAATCTGCTTAGGTTCCTGATCTGGGCCAGTAACAGGGAATGGGAAGACAACCCTGCCTTCCTGGCTGAATTCCTTCTGGAGGGCTTGGGGCAGACCCTACACCACGGGTAGAGACCCCAAGGCACTCACTGCCTGGTGACTGTTAGTACAGCAGGTGCTGACGATACTTTCCCCACCCAGTGACCCCAGCCTGGGGTTAGAGGGGATTCCGGTGCCGTGCCTCCATGTGCTCATTCTTGCTAGATGACAGGGTGAGGGAGGAGAGGAGAGCCGGCAGCCATGGGTGTTGCTGGAGGTGGAAGCTCCCCTGGTAAACAGGAAGCTAATTCTGCGCTCGCTCTCCCCAGGAGAACGGCAGTTCCAGCCAGCAGATGGATGACCTGTTTGACATTCTTATTGAAAGTGGAGGTAAGGAGACAGCCAACATGTCCCAGTCTTTGGGTCTGAGCCTGGGGGTTACAGGGCACTGAGGGCTGAGTCTGTCGTGGCCCAGGTCTTTGCTCCTGCATCCCTGCCGATGCCTTCAGCACTGGCAGTAGTCGTTAAGGCACCGAGGGAGATGTCAGTCAGGTGTTAGTATGACAGAAAGCTTCAAGCTTCTCAGTGGCTCTGCTGTGTCCCATCTGGGTACATCTTTTCCATAATACAGGACAGAGCTTGAATTCCCCGGAGGTGGGCGGGCTGAAAACTCCCCATAGCGAGCCAAGTGTGGGCACAGGATGAGTTTCCTTGTCACAGCTGATGGTCAGTGCTGGCTCAGTCTGGGGGGTCGCTGTTGCCCTGGTGAGTGGGAGGGATCCTTCTGGTGTCTGGCCAAGCTCTTCCTCACCCTGGCCTGCCTGTTTGTTCCCTGTACAGAGATTTCTGCTGACTTCAAGGATCAGTCGTCTCCAGCTGGGAAAGAACCACCTGTGGCCCCAGCCTGTTCCCCACCGCCCAGCAGCCCCCATTCCTCAGAGCTGGCGGTTCCAGTGTCCTTGGGGCAGCCAGTGCCCGTGGGCCGGCTGGAGGACTTCTTGGAGAGCAGCACCGGCCTCCCACTGCTGACGGCAGGCCACGATGGGCCGGAGCCCCTGTCCCTGATTGATGACCTCCACAGTGAGATGCTGAGCAGCTCGGCCATCCTGGACCACCCGCCTTCACCTATGGACACCTCGGAATTGCACTTTGCTCACGAGCCGTCTGGGGGCATAGCCCTGGATCTGGCTGGTGCTAACTTGGACAGCATGGACTGGCTGGAGCTGCCGGTGGGACCCGTCATGAGCCTGGCGCCCCTTAGCACTGCGGCTCCCAGCCTCTTTTCCACAGACTTCCTTGATGGACACGATCTGCAGCTGCACTGGGATTCTTGCTTGTAACTCTGTGAGCAGAGACTGAAGGGGATGGGAGTGGGAGGGCACAGGCATGCAGGGGGAAGAGGCCAGTCAACCAAAAAAAAGAGAAAAGAAATGAGCTTCTAGTATTTGTACTCCTCCCCCAACAGTGTCCTTCCTGCGCGAAGCCAGCGGTGCTGGCAAAGGCAGACCTGATGCTTGAGCCGCTGCTGCCTGGGCAGCGGCCCAGGCCAGGGCAGGGAGAACGGC
>NW_010391992.1:0-1204 GCF_000710305.1 Buceros rhinoceros silvestris | reverse complement strand
GTGGCCTCCTGCTCAGTGCAGCCTGACGCAGCGGAGCCGGCAGCCCCTCTCCCTCCAGGCAGGAGCAGCGATGGCAGCCCCGGGGGTGCAGTGCTGCTGCGCATGAGCCCCCTCACGCCTCTCAGTGGGGCATGGCACGATGGGGCCTGAGCTGTTCCCAGAAGCAGCACCCCGCACTTTGCTGGGATTGGCAAATAAAATGGGATGTGTTGGTTTAACGGTTGCGGAAAAGGGGATTCTACTTCCGGAGGAGGACGCAGGGGCGGGAATGCTGGCAGGAAGCCTGGAAGGGCCGTCCTGTGCACCACCTGCCGCCTGTCAGGGAGGGTCTGAGCTGCCGCAGGGCTGTGACGAGCGGGGCAGAACAGGCCTTTTTCCCAAATGTAGCCAAAGGGAACCAGGGTTCCCCACCAGCCTGGTAACGTGCAAGCTGGTTTCCCAAATATTGCTGAGCTTGGCAGAGGCCCGCCTGCCTGCTTCACTCGCTTTGGGCTGCAAAACAGATTTCTGAGGTGCTAAAATCCAGCTCCTTGTATGTAAACCCTGTCCTTCGCTGTCCTCCGCTGCAGCCTTCAGGCACACCCTGTCTCCGCCCCGCTTCCACAGCACTTGTGACACCCCCAGGTGAGCAGGGCAGGCAGCCTGTGGTGGGGGTCAGGGACGAGGACGTCTCCGTGGGTCCTGGGGCGTGCGTGAGGGGCGCAGCGAGCAACATATCATTAGGGGCCATGTGCAATCTGTCTCCTGCCTTCAGCTGTGCTGTTGCCCTCTCCATGGCGGGTGCCCCAGTGGATGTCAGACCCAACAGTCAAGGAAGGGGAAGCGGCACTGCAGAAGGGGGGGTAGTTGTGTGGCCTGGCGCAGCAGTGCGACGGTGAGGGGCCCCTTGCTGGGGAGAAGCGGGAGGCTGAAAGCGGGGAAGGGGCAGCTGGGTTCTGTGTGCACCTTCGCCTTTTAGGCCCACAGGGAAAAAGCAAACAGCTGCTTTCTGTGCGCTGCCGCCCGGTGTCCGGCCAGCTGCTGCCATGCAGGGCCGGGGGTTAGTGCCTTGGGGTAGCTGCTGCCTGATGGCTGGGCAGCGGAGTGCCCCACGCCCCCTGAGCCATGACGATGCTATTCCTTGTGCGGGGTTTTGCGTTGGCACCCCAGGCCTGTGGCTCTCTCATGTGCTGTTACTTCTGTCACTTTAAAATCCCTGTGTTTG
>NW_010391991.1:611-871 GCF_000710305.1 Buceros rhinoceros silvestris | reverse complement strand
GTGCTGAAGCGCCCGTGGCACAGGGCGGTTTTGGGGAGCAGCGAGGGGATGCGGTGGGTGTCCACCAAAAGCGGTGGCTCGACACCGTCTCCAGACAGACCAGCATGGCGGTGCCCAGAGGGTAGCTCAGGACCAGCAGGGTGCTGGGGAAGGGGAAGGAGGTGGCAGCACGTGTCCCCCCCCTCCCAGCCCACAAACCAGAGCTGCTGGGGGCCAAACTTCGCTTCACCCTCGACCCCTTCCTGGCCGGGCAGTGTGTG
>NW_010391991.1:0-209 GCF_000710305.1 Buceros rhinoceros silvestris | reverse complement strand
CCCCCGTCCCCGCGGCAGGAACTTCCCTGCCTCTTTTCCAAGGGCTGTCCCTTTCGTCCCCGTGGGTTGGGGTTTCCCCTCCGTCTTTCTGAGCTCCTTTACCCCCAGAATCCCCCTGCCCTCACCCCAGCGCAGCGCCGCCTCCTCCCCAGAGCCCCCTCACACCTCCAAGGCTGGGGATGGTGGCATGGTGGCGCGGCTCTGTCTCC
>NW_010391990.1:0-16576 GCF_000710305.1 Buceros rhinoceros silvestris | reverse complement strand
GCCTCTCGCCGCGGGGCTGCCGGTTGCGGGCTGCGATGGGGGCTGGGGCATAAAGGGAGCTGCCGGCGAAGGGGCTGGGGCCTGAGGTTTAAGCGCGGCTGAGTAGGAGGGATTAGGGGAGAGGGAGGAGGGACGTCGTGCGAGCGAGGTGCTGGGGTGGTTGGGCTGAGGATTCCCCCCGCTGACAGCCGGGGAGTGGGAGAGGATCGCGGTGAGCAGTAGTGTGGCTGTCATCGTTTCCCGTCCTGGAGGTCTCCTTAGGTGAGCTGGATCCCTGCATGGCTAGAGCTGGTATGCAGCGGTCCCCTGGGCCTGGACTGGGGACAGAACCTGCTCGCGGGTTTGTGAGGATGCAGGTGATCTCTGTGCCCAAAGGGAGATTTCTGTCAGTGTAGGCTGGCTGGTAAGTCAGTGACATGTGTGTGTGTTTTCACCGGGCGACAATAGGCTTGTTCTATACAGGAAATAGAATGAGGAGGAAGAGACCAGTTCCTGTGGGAAGGCATGAAGTATAGCAAATGAGAGGGCATTTTTGCTGTGTCCTGACACTGTCTTGGGCCTAGCTGGCAGGCAGTCAAAGAGACAGGGCTCGGTTTGTTCATATGATTTTGGTTTTTTGTGTTGTCACAGTTCACCACCAGAATATCACAAATAATTTAGCTGTGCAGCAGCTTTATTGACATGACTACTGCAGCAATTTAATTGTGATACTCTTACTGCATTTTAAATGCATTCCAATGATACCAAACAGAGTGGTTTCTTACATCTTTTGAAGGAAGTTATGATGCTTGCATTAAAAATTGCAGCTTTTGACCTTGGTGTGTGCCGAATGTGGAGAAGGGATTGAATATGCAAGGAATATTCCTATTCTGAACGGTTCTGGAAATCTTTCCCATTACTTTTTCAGAATTTCAAACCTGATGGTGATTTCTGATCTGCCACATGTTGAGGCTTTGGCAGCCCCTTCTCCCATCTTCTGTCACTTCTTTGTCAAGGACCAAGGACCAGTATACGTATTGGTCTTTTGCTCTTTAGATGTTCTTACTTTGTTTCACAAGCTCAGTTCAGGCAGTGGTCTGCTCTGCTTCAAAACAACAGCAAGAAGACAACTTCTTTGACTTAAAGGATTAACTACATATTGTTACAATAAATGAATGTTGGTACAGATTTAGGCAGTTTAATGTAGTTCAGGCAGATGCGTCCAGTGAACTATGTCTTAGTGTGCTTTAACTGCAGAATGAGATTGTGTATTTATGAACTAGGCCAGGATTTGTCAGCTTTCTTTAAAAAGCTAAATGAAACAAAACATCAGTTTTTTCATTATTTTGATCTTAAACTCCCTTGCTTTTTGAATGTGTGTCTTTGCTGTAGTAGTGTTCTAAAAGGATAGTTTTTCACAGAGGCTGGAGGGAGTATTAACTCTTCCTTAGGTTGTGTGTTTTAGGGAAATGAAGTTGGGATTTAAGTTGTTCTTAACTGCTTGCTAGGTGGTTCACAAGAATGGTGGCTCGTTCTTACAGAATTGAGGTTGTAACAGGACAAGGACATGAGGCTTATGTCTCAAAACACTGTAATTTTGTGTCTTTGTTAACGAAGTGTCCTCATGTTTTTGAGGTTTCTGTCAGTTCAGGTTTTGACCTGTGATCAGCATTGTCTGGGAGCTGTGGAAAGAGCAGAAGTCCTGCTTCAGACCAGCGGGTCCTGTTCTATAACTGGTGCACTCTTCTCAGCGGATGCACGCTTCATTTCTTGCACTTCTAGCAACAACCTTGCATTTGTTCGTTTTTAGATATGGTAATACAGCTCAGCATAAAATTGGCTAGCACTTTAGGAAGAAAGAGGATTCTGTCAGCTGCAGAAGCTGCTACTTTTGTCCAGAAGAGTTGCACAGGATTGTGTGCATGATGAGCGTGTACGGTGTGGAAGTTGGCAGGTCACGTCCTGTCCGTTTGCTGGGCCCAGTCCTTTGACTGCGTTGCAAAGGCCCTTTCTCAGAACGAGTGCTCTCTGTATTCTTCGGTGTAGTGCAGGCGCCTTATTTCACAGCTGAAAATCTATACTTTGACATGAAGAAAAATCCTTTCATGTACCTGTAGTTCTACAGGTGTAAAGTGGTTCCAGGCAGCAGCAGTGCTTCCCTTTTGTCCAGGAATGTCGAGCTCGATGATGCCTCTTTTTGTGCATAACTATCAACATGCATCGTAGAATTACTGTAACTTCATAAGATATGATAAAGGTTTATTTTGGGTTTGATTTGTTTAAAATTCTCTCAGATGTTTTAGAAATACCTTGAAAAAAAGTGTTTGCGAGCTGTGACTACTGGACTTCAGCATTGCCAAACATGCAAAATAGGGCTGTTCTCAGAGTGACATCTCTGTTAACGATGTTGTTTTGAAGAGAGGAGAATGAGGTCTTATTTTGCTGTATTTGTTGTTTTGTAAACATAAACCTGAGATTTTTAAGGTGGGTTTGTCTCCTTTTATTACCAAATAAAATTGATTGCAATTACTTTCTTGTATTAAGATACGCTGAGAAGGAGGTACCTATGCTTTTTGTCCTTCCCTTTCATAATTTTAAATATATTAGTTGTCTGTTGTTACTATTCTTGCAAGTTATTTTTTGCAACAACCTCTTCTGCTTTTTTTTTCGGTAATGCCCACACCTCTAACCATCTGTTCTTTTATTTAGCTCTTTTTTAGTGTCTTAAACAGTCTTGCTGACCCAGCATTTCAGATACAGGTGTGTATCCCTGAAAGGAGCATCTGCTGAAAATTTTGCTGGTGAAAATGAATGCTGTCATCCTGGAAAACCTAATTTTAATGTGAAATACGAGATAAGTGCCAGCTGGAAATGCTCTTTCAAAGGATAGGCCCTTTTTTTAAAAAAGTATGTTTGAACAAAATGCTTGTCAGTAGTGAGTAGAGAAACTTCCCTTGTCAAGTACCTGCTCTACTAGAAGGGAGTTATGAGAGCTCCATATGATACTGCTGTTACTCAAATCCACATGCCACACAGGAGCACGGCTGCTGCGTCGCAAGGTTGCTTGTGATTTTCTACATTAAAGAAGAGCTGAAATTAATTTCCTGTGAGTAGAAGGGATTGGGAGAGGAAAGAGATTGTGGAATACCCATTTTCCCTTTGCTTCCTGTCTGTGCTCCAGCAAGGAAATGGGACTGGGTAGTGACAAAAGTTCCTGAACAGCGGAGGGAATAAATATGGGAAGAGCTGTTTGCCCATTGCCAGTGTATACGTCTGTGAGTAAGAGATTAGTAAAAGCCAAGGATTTTATCTACAGGTGCCAGGTTGTTGGGAGTATTACAACAGATGAGTATGGAGGCAGCAGGACCTAGATCATTACTTCATGAAATACTTGGTCTCCTAAATTTCTAGCACCCTGTGGTGAGATGTTTACGCTGGACCCTGTTTAGAGGGCACAGCAGCATGCATGTCTTGTTTATCTTCAGTTAGTAGGTGTTTAGTGTTTTTCAAGGCCTGATGTAACACCCCCTCCCTTTTTACTGTTGTCCAGTCTGGCGATAGAGATTGCTTTGTTCTTTTTTTTCCCCTTTGAATGCACAAAAGATCATCACAGTTTCCTTCATATGTGAGGAGAGGAGAAGGAGATTTCTATGCTGAACCCAAATATATTTCCCATTTTTCCTTTCCCAGAGCCTTGTATGAGAGTAATTCGGATTGCAATGTGTGCGTGTCCTGTCAGGGTGATGATTAGGAGACAGACTGGGAGGGTAAGCTAAGAAAAAAAGAAGCCGCTGTATTGAGTCACTAATCTTAAAAACAACTGAACTCCCTCTTAAATGTTTTAATCAGTGGAATGATTCTTGTGTTAGCCATCAAATGTTTGATGAGTGAAATGGTGATATATTTAGAAACTTCTCTGGTAATGCAAAGGGCGTGGAAATTAATTCTGAGGATGTGTCAGTCATCAATAAAACTACTGGGTTTTGGAATAAGTGTGAATGTACAATGCCGGTTCTTGCTGCTGGGGGAATTCAAAGTGGTTGGTGTTAGAAGTCTTTCTAGATTGGCTGGTCTGAGAATTTGCTTTCATTGCATTTAAGCATTCAACATGCCGCTGCCATGAATTAAAATACAGTCTCTTCCAGAAGACTGAGATAGTGCTTTTAAGTCTTAGTTGGTTGGATTAGATGTCTGTGTGGGAGGGCAGGGAGTAAGAGGAGCTACAGCTTGTTGACAGAACTTGTCAAGTACTAGTAAAATAATTTTTTGCATTCAAGGTTTTTTACTTGCTTTCTCAGTTTGTGTTAAGAGACCTTAACTGACTAATAAAGGTGTTTTGAGGATGGGAGGCAGTTTACAACAGAAACAGAAGAAATCATTCACCTGAATTTTTAAAGTATTGCATGATTTAGGCGACAGATTGCAAAGCATAGAGATGAAATTCTGTTGTGTGAACTGTCTAAAATCTGTTGTGAAAGCTTGGCATGCAAACATGGAGTTGGGCCTTTAATCTCAAGATTTTTCAGGAACTGAAATTACCGGCCATATTCCATTTTGATGATTGCTAGAAGCCTTCTGAGGACATGGATGTCAATGTGTGAATGTGCATGAGTATCTGGCATCAGGAAAGCGATTTAAGCCTTATTTGATTGATTATTTGAGAATACCAGGTTTATAGTTAACACATTTATCTTTCAGTATCAGTCTCACTTCACTTGTTTGTTATCCTCCCTCTGGCTTGTGCTGTCTCAGGCTGTGTGTCATGTGGGCAGGGATGCTGTCTACCACTGGACTGAAAGACAAATAAGGCAAAGAGCATGGCATTAGTTGAAGTTTACATTTACTTGAATGTACATATATATAATGACTCTGATTAGCAGAGGAAAAAAATTCCCACTTCAATGCAAAGTATTCACTAATATACTAATAATTCTTTAAGAAAACTGTTAAAGCAAAGAACATGTCCGTGTTTTCTTGGTGCTGTGTGCAGCACCTTTTTTAGAAAAGATTTCTGTCAGTTCTGCCTTTAGCCTTTTCAGGATGTTGTGGTAGTAGAAGTTATTGCTTCCTTGCTTTTTACCCAGTGATTAGAGAACTTGGCCAGGATCTAGGAGATCAGTTCCATCCCCCAGGGTTTCTGACCTTCCGACTGTCACCTTCCAGGGGAGCGCTCTCATCGCCGAACTATGTGGTATTCAGAGTTTGAGCTTTGTGTGTCCATTTACATCTGTGTCACTTCATATAGAGCACTGTCAATACTGGCTGGCGCAGGAAGCACTCATGCCTTCCTGCCTTAGTGATCCACGTACCAATGTGGGATTGGCGGGGACCTGCGGTCCGCTTCCTGCCATGATTAAAATGCGCTTTGGAAGACTGAGGGGACTGTAGTCTGTGGGGTAGCTCAGGCTGCTTTTCTAGACATGAAAGTTTGAATTCCCACAAACAGAAGATGACCTGAATAGGATTTCTGTGTCATAGGTAAGGAGCTGTTAGGCGTGTGGAATCACCATTTTTTTAGGTGAGTGGATCTGCCCCTTCTTGTGTTTTGTCTCAGGTTCCATGAATCTGAGAGCATCTCTTTCTTCTGTTGAAGGGTGTGATCCAATAACGTAATTGCTTGTTTTGTGCACTTTGGGATTTTGGTATGAATTTAGCAACCCGATGCTGTTGGAATTTGAGGAGTTGTGTGGGGTCCACCAGACAGGCCACATGAACTGAGGATATTAAGAAGTTCTTAGATCACTTGTGTTTTGGTTCATACCACAGTTTTAAATACTAGATTAACTTGCTGAAATCTCTGTCAATAATCATTTGTCACTGAAACACAATGCCAAAAAATCTGTATTTATAGGCCTTCCCACAAGAAGTACTTTGAAATATGTCTTTTTTTTAAAATGTAGTGATTTTGATTTCCAAAAAATTGGAAGAAAAGCAGAACAGATTCTGGTCTTTTATTAGTATCTCAGCTGTTTTATTTCATTATTTTGGTGAAGTGATGTATCAACATCTCTGGCATATATGCCACCATCTTTATTGCCCTTTGACATTTTATGATGACTCTAAGCATTAAAATATACTAAAAAAGCAAATAATTGGTACAAGCCATTTAGTCAAACAGTCTAATTTAATTGCGGTGACACCTGAGTAAAATTCCCAGGAGGAACTATGGCTGAAATTGGTAGAAAAAATCATTGTGCACATTTTCTTTTGGGTGCTCCATTCCTTTAGTATAATTGATTCAGATTAAAATTTGAAATGATCCAGCCAATTATGTGGGTTGAGTGAAGTGGCGTGGAACACAAGCTAGCGTCCTAGCTGAACAGGATCCAGGGAATCAAACTGACTTTGAAAGGTGATGATTTAACAAGATTAAAGGAGCATATGTGTCACGGCAGCACTTCCTGATCCCCTCTCTCTGTTTTTAATTCTGCCAGAGATGCTAATGTTGGTGATCTTTCCTCCTACATCTTTTACAAGCAGTGTCTGTGCTTGAAATACTCTGATCTGCCAGACCAGGTTCTCCTCCCATGTGCCATCACTGCAGAAACTCTGCTCTCACGATACATTAAGTTGCTCTCTGTCTGCCAGGACCACTGCGATGACAGTATCCTGCAACTGATTAATCGTGTAGCTGCTGTGCTGTCATCTTCGTTATTAGATTCCGTTGAGTATTTCTTTTTAGGGCCAGCAGTAAGCCTCAGGTGTGAAACTGCCTTGGATAGCTTCCATATCTGTATGTCGCGTGAAGCGGCATGGTATGGATGGGGCATCAGAAAGTCAGAATGTTCTGCTGACTGTTTGGAGAGATACTCTATAACTGATAGCTAATCAATTAAACCAGAACATTTTAAATATCCTAATATCCTATGACAACAAGGATTCAATATAATAAATATATTAAATGACACTATCCTTACACTTTTTTTCTATAGGGACAGGGTTTAAGGATGGAGTGACTTTTTTTTCAGAATGTCAGAACAGAGGTTCTTGAAAATTATTTGAGCTGGTGTCTGGAAGAAGAGGAGAATGCATGAAGAAAATTACTCTCTATTGCACAATCTTGTGCTTAAGATACCTCCTTTATTACTGAAGTTGCCCACACAGAGGTTGGAGAGATACATCTTACAGTTTCTATACGGTGGTATTTTCCCAAACCAGTGGAATCTGAAAGGAAGATGATAGTGGTTGACTCTCATTTCTTTTCTCCTTCCTTCTGAGAACAGTATTTTCTTCTCAGTCTGTCAGGTTTGGATGCTATTCCTTTAGTTCCTGTAGCTAGTTCATGGACTTTTGACCCAGGAAAATATTTTCCCATGCAGTGCGGGTATGTAGCTGAAGACTGTGAAATGTTTCTCTTCCATCTGTACACGTTAGCCACATTTCTGCAGGTGTCTCCACAACAGAGGTAGTGTGGGGGAGGCAAAAGGAGACCCGGGGGTTAACACACTCAGCCTTTAACTTCAGGCATGAGTTGGCAAGCTTACCTGCAGGAGTAGGCTTGAATCGAGATTATTCTTCAGTCCAGCTGCTAAAAGAAATAAAATGTGCTGTGTGGTGTAAACTACTGGATTTTAAAGCCAAGCACTCTCCAGTCCTCTGGTGTTACCAATTAGTTCTGCCCTGTCAGTTGTCCTTTCGTTCATCTGATAACTAGCCAGAAGATACCTTCTAGTAAATTTGCAATGATATGTAATTTTAAATAGCTTTAAAAGTTTGGTAGAAGGTTACAGAGATCAGTAGAAGTTAGTAGTGTTCCACTGTCATGCGAGTTTGGGAACTCTTTGTGTATGCCACTATATATCAGTAGTGCCAGAAACAGCAGCTTCGCCCTGGAATAGCAAAAGCACTCACTGTACAGCGGATTCATGGTGCAGCCTGGTTTCAGGTGGTACAAAAAATCCAGTGGTCTCAGCGTGGCGGTGTGGTGTGCCTGTCTCTTCAGCAGTGATGCACAGAGAGCTTTGCAGGGGGCTTCTCCACACAGGTTAAGCTAGTAGCAAGTGTCTGTCCTCTGGATTTATTTTAATTTCAGTAGTTGCTTGGATTAATAAACTCAGTTTAGTCCACTTGAGATAGCATAGCTTGGGCAAGCATTAGCATTCCCAAATGTTTGAGCTCTGCGGTAGTGCGATTAGCAGGACACGGTGAACACAGCACCTGAGATACGGCTCTCTGCTGCAGTGTTCTTTCCCATGTCTGTGGCATGTAGCAACCTGTCATCCCTTCTTCTGTTGGACAGCAAGCTCCAATCTAAAACTTGATTTCAATCTATTTGGGAACTTCTGTAGTGGGTACAAATTCAGCAATGAATTCTGAATAATCACTGTAATTAGGATCAACCAGCTGCCGGTACAGATATGTTGGATATAGGAGACAAAATCTCAATGGTATGTTGTTGTACAAAGGACTGTTTTTACTAGTATAAATTACCACTTTCAGGGCTACAGTTGTGATTTATCTCACCGTCATCCGTGTCAGACCCATTTAGCTAGATAAAAATGGGCGTAGCGTGACTTTGACTTACTGAGTCAATGGGAAGTCCATTTTCAGGGTGACTGTTAGCTAAAGGTGAGGTTGGTGAAATGGCAGGAGGCAGAGCGAGCAAACAGAGCTGGAGTATATGGATTTCTGTAGCCTCTATCGCAGGCTGGTGGGGTGAGGTATGCCTGTGCCTTGCTTTCTAGGTTTGACGGTGCAAGGTCATTCTGGTCCTTTTTAGAAGTTCAGTTTGATGGCTGTTTGCTGGAGGAAGGGTTATCTGCTCTGTGAACTCTTCCTGAGGTGGCTGATCCTATACCTTCACTTGAATAGCTGCTGTGAGAAGTTATTACAAAGGGCTAAAAGCTCTCGTGGGGAATATTATGATCTCTGCAGGGTTTTGAAGATGAAGAGTAGACTCTAATTAAGCTTTACGTTGAAAATAGTTTAAAGAGCTGCTTTTTTTCCTCCCTCTCAAAAAGGAAGCTTTAAAACTAAGTAGTGAAGAGATGCACTTTTTTTACTTTTCTGCTAACTTGACTACTTCCAAGACAGATACAGCTGTAAGAGGTTAAGATGGTACAGAACAGAAAGAACCTCCTTATTGTACTTAAGTGCCTTAGAAGAACCCCAGTGTTAGTGTTCCAGCTAGTTATCTTTCTCTTTATTTTTTTATCTTTTTGCACATGACACATAAAAAAGAGCTACCTTGAAGCTAAATCAAAAGATGAAAAAAGTCTACCATAACCCAGATACTTCTCTGCAGGGTGCTTTACTGGAAGAAGTTTCCTAAGATTCCCAGAGTGCCCTTTCTAAAGAATGTTCCTACTCTTCGTTGTTGTCACAAACAAAGGTTTTTAGATATTTGGGCTAGCATTTGTTGAAACCTGTCTCCATCTGTTCTGCTGCCTGTTTTTTTCACTTGGAACTGGAACTGCGACCGTAAGCCTGCCACTCAAGCGTGTTAATGTACCGTGCTGCTCTTGTGAGGCAGAGATCAGGCTCTGTCCAGTCTAACACAGGAAAAATTTTCAGGTGTATGCGATGTGTTTAGCTGTAAAGTGGCCATGTCTCTTACTGTCAAGACCTTTTTTTGAGTTTGCTTCTTTCTTAATTGAAGGTAGCAAAACCAGAGTGCCTGTTTTGATGGGCTGTATTTTCTACTTTCATGCCAGCTGGGTCCCCTCTCTTCACTTTGTGTGGTTGTGAATAGTCACGTTCACTTCAGAATCTCACCAGCCATCATCAGACAACATTAATTTGTCTTGATACAGACCTGGCACAATGAAAGCTGCTTAAATCTGGCTAGACAGACTGACTGCTCGATAGCTTTGACTCATAGAGGAATGCACTTTCACCATTGTCACGATTCTTAGTTTTAACTGATGGTGTTAACTCATTCTTTTATGGAAATCTCTCAAAAATAGTGTTTCATTCTACCCAGGCATATAATGATAAAGTACTGCGTGGGTAAGTCAACTCATCAATAGCACTCAGAGCTACTCGTTCAGTATGACGACGTCATATTGATCAGTTTGACTTTGGTTTTGGCTTGCTGATTGTAGGATGTGATTGTTAAATACTTTGATTAAACTATTAGTCGTTAGGTTTATTTTTGTGATCTGACTTTTGAATACATGGCTAAAAAGAGTTTAGATTTCTAAGCACATAATCCATAAAACACTGGCCAAAGTGTCAGAGGCATGAGGTGTGGTTTGTTTTTTTTTTTAAGTCAACAGTGCAGTCAATATAGATGAGATAATATAATCTTTTCTGACCTTAGCGATAAAAACAAACAAATTTTTTTTGGATTAGAGAGCCTACTACATTTTGGTATCTCTAAAAAAATATTAGAATCAAGGTATTTTGCAAATTTGTAGCTTAAATATGGGTTCAACCTTGAAATATTTTTTTTTTTTTTTTTTTATATTGGGATGGAAAGATGCATTTTGTCTAGGAAGCAATGCAGCATTCAGATCAATATCCTCCATACCTGAGAGGACTTCGCGGTGTCTTTGTACAGTAAGTCTTAGGTAAGTGTTCTTCCATCAGTTTGGCCAGCTCCATCTTTGCATCTAGGTAAACTGCAAAGTGATGGTGGTACCTGGTTGTGGGAAAAGAGGGAGACCCTGGGGTCTCTGCTAGGGTATTTCCTGAGACCTATTCTAGGTTTTAATTTAATTAATTATTCCCAGTAGTGCCTATCTATGTCAAGTTTTTCTGTAACATTCATTGCCAAAATGCCTATATCTCAGAGATAAACCAGTTGTATGGTTCTAGTACAAGTATCCTTGCACTTTCTCAGTTTCAGAACAACAGTGGAGCTTCTGTTGTTGCATTTCCTTCATGAGGAGACAGTGACTTACGGAAGAGGTGGGATTTCAGCATGTTCTGGTATCGGAATTCTGCTCTGCATGTTCAGCTCTGTCACTTTCAGAAAGAAACCTTACGGAGGTGAATAAATACCTCTTTTATTAGGCCTCCAGTCCACTTGAGTGTTACGCTCCAGATAGTTAGAGCAAGGTTAGTAGAAGAACATCTGCACTGCTGGGTCTAGATGTGTTGACAGTTAAAAAGTCCGGAACTGGGCACAGTTTGCTCTCCTGAGTGAAGATTTGATGAGAGCCACGGGATGCCCATGCAGGTTGAGAGCAGGGCTAGATGGAGAGCCTGGCGATAAAGGATGGAGCTGGCCACAACGCAAAGTTAAGCAGGAGTATACACAAAGTGTTTTTAGGTAACGCTTGGAGAGCGAGTTAGGCCACTGGAGATGGACTCTCTGGTATAACATGTGTATGCAGAATTTGAAGATGATCCTTTTCTGGTTTTGGCTTTGGGGTGAGATCAGATATAGCACTGAGCAGTCGTATTCCTTGTGAGGAAACCTGCTGTACTTTTTCGGTGTGGTGGTCTGTGTGTTGTTTCAGATGGAGATACTGCTTTGGTCTGAGTTTTTTTGCTTTAGTCTGTTACCTGCCTCTCTGCAACCTGTAAGAAATTAGATGACAGGTTTGTTAAGATTTATTGTGTTAAATATTCTTTTTGCTCATTGTGGTGTTTCCTGTCCAAGCAAAGCTGCCAAAATGATGACGTATTTGTCTTCCAGGGCTTTACAATAAGATTTTCAAGGTGACGTCGTTCATTAGGTCCTCAGAGGCAGTGCAACATGTCCTGTCTCTAGGGCTGGGTTGTTCGTGCCTTTCAGCTGTGGGCTGCCTGGTTAGCTCTTGGTGTGGCAAACTGAGCAGTCACTTCAGTTTGCGCAGTAAGGTGCCTTGGCAGGCATCTGACCACTGTGGTGGAGCAAAATTTGCTCTTGCCTGAATGGGCTGAAGGACAGCTTCAGTGAGCAGTAGTGCTGTGGGGCTCTGCCCTTCGTGCTGGGGTTTCTTTGCAGGCTAGCAGATTACAGGAATTTCCCAGCATGTCCTGGGAGTCCTCTCTTTCTGCCACACGATTAATTTGTTTTCTTTTGTCATTGCCCTTTTTTAACTGCTTGCTGGCACCATGACAACCATAATATTCTGCATATGATTGAATGTTGATAACTGTGGTCGGGATGATGTGCCTTGCCTTAGTTGCACATTAGATGAACTCAGCCCTAGGTCTTCTGTGTCTCTGATACAGGGCTGTAAGAGGAGCAGTAGGAGGAAGGTGAAGCTGAGCCATTAGTTGTGTATTTTTCTTGAGCATCCTTATTTAGACAAATGCCACTTCTGGTCTCGGATAACTTAGTGTCTGGGATGAGTCTGATTTGCATTACTAGAAGACAAGCTATGTTTTCTTATGTTAAAGACTCAATTGTCTGGAACCTTGTTCAAATAACTTATTGCTTCAATTCTGGAAAACACTAATATAGTTTCCTTTCATTATGATAAAATGCAAAAATCTGTTATCCACCATTACTCATGGTAGCCTTGAATTTACTGTTTATAGTTCAACTATTGGAAGTTTTTTGTAATGGAATTTTTCTGTGCTATTAGGAAACTTGCTGTTGAATATCCTGTATCTTGGTACTGCATAGGAAATTGATAGCTTTGGATGAACAGGATTCCAGAACTCCATGGCAATTTATTTATAGCATGTATATGACTGATTTGGAAAGGCTGCAGTGCTCTAGCCTTTCAAAATTTAGAGACCTGTTTGTTGAACTGAGATAACAGAATCTCCTGACCCCTCCCAATCATCCAAAGAGATCCAACTTACCCTCCATTTCTCTGGCTTATTACTTCTTTTGCTGGCAATTTGTGCAAGAGAGAGGAACAAAGGGAATAATTTTAAAATAGTTGTAGGAATGACGCGAATTCAAGATTCTTCAAAAGTATGATGCCTTATCAGGGGAGTGATGTCCCATATTTTTTCCATGAAGGTTATTCAGCACTGTAAAATCAAGCAAGTGTTTAGATTTTCTGAAGGTTGTGGACACCTGAGGACAGCATTTCTGCAAAATGTTCAACTGATGTGAATTTATAGTGCTGCTATATTGGAAACAAATGTTGCTTTGAGGAGTAGATGCTTTGTAACTAAAACTATCTTGGGTATATAATATGTTGAGGTATTTTTTAGAAATCAATGTTAAGTGGATGTTTTCTTGATGATGGGGGTGCTCCTCAGTTAAATTTTCAGCATGTTTATAGCTAAGCTTCCCCCGCTTCCCTTTTCTTTTTTAGGTCTTGTATTACTAAACTTAAAGATACACCACCACCCCATTTCTGATAGAAGGCAAATGGGGAACATAAAGCCAGATGGTAATAAAAATCCTGCATGGCTCCGTAGTGCCCTTGACAATTTTCATCACAAAAGTAATTTTTTCAAATCTTTTTTAAATGGAATGAAAGTACCAGAACTTGATTTGATTTTGCAGTGAAGGAAGTGACTAACCTGTGCTGGGTCCTCTCTTGCCAAAAGGAAAGGTCATGTGAGTGTGAAGGCGTGCTGGGTACGGTTCAAGAGACATACTGCATTTCTGTGGCAGTGACTAGCAGCGTGGTTCCTAATTCCTCTTAAGGTGTTGCTCTGGTTTTGATCAGCCACAGAACCCCTTGCTGCCTGGCCAAGCCGTGCCTTCCCTGCCCAAAAGTGACAAAAACACTCTCAAGTAGAGAATGTGAAGAGAGCAGCTGAGAAACCCTTTGTGTAACTCTGCTGGTCAGACTTAAAGTCCCTGTTGTTGTTTTCATGATGTTAAGAGAGAATTGGAAGTCTGTGAGAGTTAAATGGTAAGGCAGTCGGTTAGCTGCTTTGCTTATTAACAAGCAGTTGTTGTGTACCAGCTGTAATTTTCGTGCTAAGACATTCCATCTCTATAGCCAAAATGGGAGTGCTGAGCCAGTGTGTGCTCCTGAATCTCCGTCTTCTGCTCAATTCGAGGTGTAGCCAGTAGTCATCAGTGTAAGTAGCAGCTTTGCACTGCCTGTGCTGGAATTGAAGGTATTTCTGCTGTATCAGTTCTTGGATTCGTTACTGTAAAGTGCTTGTCTCTTAGGAAATACAAGCAATGTTACAGATCATTATTATTAGAAAAAAATTTATAATATTAACTGTTAAAGGACTGTCCTTAAAAAGAAATCCCATCTAACTAGTCATTAAGCTTGTCTGTATGGATGTGTAGCTCTGAGTAATTCTGTGATGCTTTTTCTGGCCTACTTGTTTATTCTGATGCTTCAGATTCTTTGGTTTATTTGCTAATTATAAAGAGAAATATTTCTGCTGTTGTAGAACATTCTGTCTTTTAAGATGACAGAATCTAGAGCTCTCTTTTGTAGTGTCACTTGACTATTCAGAACTTTCCTGGAGAAAGAGTGATTGACTCTGGAAGTGCTAAACTTAAGTTTATTTTAAATTACATAACCTGTATACACAAGCTTTAGGAAGAGCTTCTGTGCTTTAAGACATTTGCTTGGACTGGTTTTTTTTGGTTGTTCGTTTCAGGAATTCATAGTTGTTTAACTTCTTGAAAATAATTTCTATTGAATGGCTTACACTATGGCATCGGAAGTCTGTAATCAAATGCTACCGATGCTACTGTTTTGCTACAACTTGCCTGTGACAATTGTCTGAACATTGTTAGGTAACTGTCACAGGGTATTTCTAGGCTCAGCGGCTTACATTCCTCATAGCTCACCAGGAGGATTCTTGGTGTCTATGTACTGAAGGCAGAAGCAAAGAGCCTCGTTTTGTCCGCTGTGTGTGGAGGGATGTGGTTAGTAGAAATGTTGTGCCCCGAACTAGATTTGTGTTCTGCTGGGGAGAAACATGTTGAGAGAGCCCCCTCTGTTCACTACTGGGGCCTGGAAGCGGGAAGGCCATGCCTTCCCTAAGTAACTCCTCTCTGGCAGGTTCACACTCAGGCACTTTCTTACACAGGTCTCAGGAACCAAAAGGTGGCATCTTAGTAATTGTGACAGGAATGGGAAGCCATCGCAGACTCTGGGAAATAGGTAATAAATCCAGACGACTATTTTAGTGTTGGTTGGAGTTCAAAGAGAAGTTAGGAGACCTAGCTAAGCTATGCACAAATCACCCAGGAGATATCAAGACTGTAGAAAACTGGTGGTAGTGTCTTCATTGTCCACGTCTGATAGTGGAGGCTCCAAAACAAATGATAATTCTGTGGTACGTTGTGACTGCATTTCTCAAGCCAGATATGCCACTGCTGCCTCTTTCTTCCTGTTATAAGCTGTATGAATTCAGTTCCGTTATGTCTGAATTGTGGTGGATAATTTCTATACTCTTTGCCATCTTCAGAAAAAGTCATTAGTAATTCTTGTTTAATACAAAAAGCTGGTAATAATACACTGGAGTGAAAGGTGTCTCCGTGGTGGCAGTTCATACTGCCCCATGTCTGGTGTAACTGGGTAGCGCTGTCATTGCACACTGGCTGCAGAAGAAAATGAGATGCCTAATGTTAAATGAGAAAGCAATTTCCTAGTTTTTCTTCTTAATAAAGGATACTGTTTTCTTTTGTCAAGGACTTCTGTAATTAGATATTTACCCTCCTTCATTCCCAGGAGAGCGAACACGGGTGTATACTTTCGTATAGATGATTACATCTCTGAAATCTGTGCCATTCTCCCCCTAAAAGGAATTGATAAGCAAACTGGCTTTCTAAAATATGAAAGAAGCCAAGAGCAAACTCTTTGTCATCACATTCCTGGTCAAATCCAGCATTTGGCTTTCACAGAGCTCCTAATATTTAGAAATGCCTGTGGTTTTCCGCGGGGTTGCTTAGGTGAATATAGTAAGTGAGAGCTATTGAAAGAGAAACAAATGAAGACTGGCTTCATCATGAGCTCAACTGGGTGAAAACTGTTTTGGATTGTGTATGTGTTTTATATGTAGTTCTCAAAAATCGTAATTTTTTCGATCCGTATGTTTCTTACCTTCCCAGTAAGTTATTAATCAGAGAAAGAAAATACCAACTATTAAACAAAATTTATGTAGATTAATTGAATTCTTATTCGTATATCCTTCAGAAATTATGGGGTGATTATTCACATCTTCTTAATTTTAAACTCCAAATTTAGGACTGCATAAACACTTGAACAGAATGGAGAGACCAGAGGATAATTACAAGCTCTTGGTAGAAGTGTGTGCCTCTCTCCACTGACCGCGCAGGGAGCATGGTCTTGTTACTGAAGCACTTCAGATCCCGTGTAGTAGGGCTTAACTAACAGTTGTATCCATTTATTTGTGCAACACCGTTTGACTGAACATCTCAAATTCGTTGAGGGCTCAAGCGCTGAAAATAAGGGAAGTGTTTGCACACATCTACTGAGGTGTCAGCAAGTACTAGTTGCTGCCTGAGAAATTTGCCCTGGCTTGCTCAGATGCACTCCCCTAAGCACCTCCTGCAGCATCACAAATACCTGTGAGCCCTTGCTATAAGATTTGTGCTTGTGATCGTGGTTCTGTATGTGTTTAGTGTTTTTAGAACTAGTTTTAGTTGAAAATGTGCTTTCCAAGAGTTGCACTTGTCACAGTAATTTCTGGAGACATTAGAGGAAAACGTTTGGACAAACGAGCGTTAAGTCCTGAGTAAAGAAGAGTTCTTTTCCGTCTTCCATCCAGCACTTGCACCTGTCACTTTTTGGTCACTTTCTCACATTTGTCGCGGTTT
>NW_010391989.1:1306-11378 GCF_000710305.1 Buceros rhinoceros silvestris | reverse complement strand
TTAATATATAAAAATATAATAGTTAATACCTTTTATATAAACTATCTTATAGTTTTTATTTTCATGTGAGTTTGGTTTTTCTTTTTGGGAATCAAAGTATGTCCAAACAGCACACTAATTCCAAATTCTAACTGTTTCTTTCTTTGTGTTTCAGTAAACCCACCTAAAAAAGGCTAGAAAATTATTTATATCTATTTCATTGCCAATATTTATTTATCTTGGTAATCTCCCTCTCTCATCACAAAATGAAGGCAAATGGAGTTAGGAAAGAAAAGGCAAATAGAATTATTTCTTTACTTAGAATATAGAGCTAGTTTCGGCCACAACTGTAGAAGATGGATGGTTTTACAGTGCAAAAGAAGTTCTTACAACAAGAGAAAGTTATAGGAGGAAAAGGGCATACAACAACTAGAGCAAAGTAGGCTTGAAAAGGCCTTGAAAAACCCCATTTTTGGCTCCAAATAAGGACACATTTTTCACCTTTCAGATGTTGCCACTTCAGGTTTTTTCTTCGCTTTTTCAGATCGGCTTCAATACAAGCATCACTTTTCCTTAACATATGTGTGTCTAGTCAAAATGCCTACTCAAAGTGTAGGCTAAAAATATAGTATGTAACACAGTCTGCATTTGATAAACTGCAATTTAGAAGAACCCTAAAGTATTAAATAAAACAACTTCAAGTATATGCAAAAATACATCTCCTTTGTACACACTGTGCAAAGCCTTATTATAGGGACAATTAGTACCAAGTCTTACTCTAAGATTTTTACCTTCCACTACAGTTGTTACCTGCATCTGTTTCCTATTTCAAAGTGCTGGAATTAAATCGTCGTTTCATTTAAAAGCTTTCAACAGTGTTTCCTTGAAGTACTTATATGCATTGTGAAAGAAAACTTGACTTAATATTTTAATTAACATAGTCAGAGAGGAAAAAAGCTTAGCGTTTAGTACTTCCCAAAACATAGAACCGAATGGACTCATCGAGAACCAAAGATGTCTTTCAGAGCTATTACCCATACTTCCAGTGAAATGAGCATTTTTCTCCCAGACCACACTGTTACAATTAAGACAGAATAACAACACATAATGGAAACTCAAAGCTCCAACATTGACTTGGTTTTCACAATTCATTCAGAAATACCTGTGGCGTCACGTTGCAAACCAGCAATTAACAGAGCAGCATGATAACTTAAATACTGCAATTTTGCTATTTGTTGTTCAGAAAAACAGAAATACCCAAATTTCTCTGAAAATTTATCATGGAATACACTCTGTCATACAAAACAGATTTTAAAAGGTGACAAAAGTAAACATACTGTAAGATCAACTACAAAGATGGTAATTCTTAAGTTAAACATAATTAAAAAAAAATAAAATCCTTAACGACAGTCAAAAAATCCCTCCTTATTTCTGCAAAAGTATCTGACCCATTTCAGCAAGCCTCAAAAACAGCTGAACACTGAAAGAATTCTAGACATTGGCCATGTAATTAGCACACACTAAGTATTCAGAGCTACTTGCTGTAGCACTGCAGCACAAAAGGATTTTTGGAGCACCGTGCCCTGCTTATTTGCATTTCAATATACTTCGCATCTCTTTAGTAAATGAACTATAGGAACAAGCAGACAAAGAAAGAAAGAAAATGGATAAATAGCTACCTTTTAAAGCTAAATTGTATATTTTGCATGTGCAAAACTAAATGCAAAATACCTTGCTAGCATATTTTTATATTAAACATTAAAATTACGTTTTGCTAGGTATACTGCCTACCAAGTTTTACCCCACATCAAATGTTTATTACGATTTGTAATCACCTCAAATTTCTAAGGAGCTGTACAGAATCCCAGTGTGAACAGAATGATTTCTTGCTAAATATATTTACTGTATTGCTTAACCCAGAAATTTTATAAAACCTGAAAGTCTCCTTCAGGCTGAAGTCTAACTATAACTTAGTCTTCCAGTAAGACATAAACATATAGTGTTATTTTGGCATTTACGTTAAACTTGTCTCATTACTTTTTCACACCAAATAACTGTTACTAAGGTTAACAATCTTCATGCACATGCAGTCATAAGCTTCAACCACAAAATTCTGGTGGCTGGACACACTACTGATAATGTAGTTTTTTGGTGGGGCCTTTTTCGTTTGTTCATTGGAGTTTTTTAGCAAACTCCAAAAAAGGTTTTTTACAACTTTCTACCCATAAGCCAGGAAAGATGGCACCAGCCTGACAGTACTTGGTCAAAAAACAAGTTGTGTAATCTGTGAAATGAGGGTGATGGCACATCCTTATCATATCCCAGGAAAATGGACTGGGGGAAAGCAAAACGGTTAAGAATTAGTAGCTTAATTAGGTTTAGAAAGTTATTTACAAAGTACAATACTAATGGCCAAACATCTAACAAGTACACAAATACATAGCTCAGTGCTGGGTGACAACCACCTCTGGTTTTCTCAGTATTTTCAAACTTCTGGTGGCACATGAAGAATTCCACGTATTTAAAAAATTACTTTTAAATGAAAAAGTGTTAGCATTTACCTTGTAAAAAATACTTCCACAAAAATAAAAAATATAGAATAGTTTGGTTTGGAAAGGACGTTAAAGATCATCTAGTTCCACCCCCCCCCGCTAGGGAGACGGACACCTTCCACTACATCAGGTTGCTCAAATATGAAATAAAACATTGATATGGTGAAAAAGAATGACAACTTGAACATTTTCTTAATTTATACTATTCACACTCTGTGAGGTTTCCACAAAAACTGAAGTATAGTCAGGAGACAATTACGGAATGAATAAAACAAAAACTAACCTCATAAACAAAATACACTTTGGCTTTTACATAGATTCCCATGCGTACTACTGCGCGCACAGCAGCGTTCATACCTGGGAAGAAAAAGCAAAATCACATTGTTATAGCTTATTCTACATTTTTTGTATACTATAAATTTTCATTCTCTTTAAAAAAAAAAAGGAAGCATTAATTCATTCCTAAAGAAAGACAGCAATCAGCATCTATTAAAACAGAAATCTGCTTAATGACAGTGCAATCAGCCCATGAATATGAAGGGTGCAGAACTATTTGCTTTGTTAATTATGTGGATGCCAGGATCTGTGTTAATCGTAGATTAAATTGCTGCTGATTGTAAAACAGCATTGTAAAAGTAACAGCTACTAAGCCAGAAACAGAAAGTAAATTCATTTCGCAATAATAATTAGTTTTCTATCTGAAATGTAAGACAGTCAGCCAGTTACAACTTAGCTTCTTCAAAGGAGAAAGTGTATTGTAACAGGCTTTTCCCTGAGCTTTCCAAAGTAACACAGGTGTATACACACTATTTTGAGGGAGCACAGCCAAAGGTCCTGACATGGACAGGTGCCCACTTAAAAAGACAGCAGTAGCAGTAGATTAACATGAGAAATGCTGCAGTGACTCATTTGACAGAAAAGTGCCTAAATGTCACTTTGCTTCTCAGAACTGCAAGTTCACATTGGACTTCTCTGCTCGCAGACATCTGACAAATAATACTGATGGGACACTTTTCCATTTAAGTCCGATGGTCAAACATTTATCCTCCTGAGCAACAGTGAAAGTTCTACTGGTCCCCCCAACACGGGTCAAATTAATTTCCGTCATAACCCACCCCTTCACGTATTGTGTTACCTTATTCAGGAAGCGTGTCATTATTCAGGAAGTTTGCAAAAGTAATACACTAATTACTTCCACACCGCTTACACAGACACAAGAGACTACGCAAAGCATGAGGACAGAAGTAGTCAGCCTACACTGAAAGAAATGGCTTTGACACATCAGTTGAAAAGGGATGCCAGAAACATGACAATCTGGACACCAACTCTACAAATCTGTTGTACCTAATAGCAAAATAGTAGGTCAGTTCTGCTGTTCAACATAGGTGTTAGGTGTTCACCTATCTGGAGATGTAAAAAGTTGGTAACTAGAATATATATAAAGCCACAACACGGTAAGCCATCAAGATCTATTCCTACAATTCCCACCATTACTGGAAAAAACACTCAACTATAAAACCTTACTTGTCTGCATAAAGAATGAGACTGCAGTTTTCTCAAAAATTTATTACTTAGGAACATACCAGAAAGTCCCTGGAATTGTCCAATTGTCAAGGGTCGAGAAACAAAACATTAAGTCTGCCAAAATCATAAGTTGCTTTGTTCATATAGATGTGACTTAGCCTTAAGATTAAAAATCATGAGGAACACGGTATTCACATCAATTCTATATTGGGAAATAATAGCAAGAATTCTCTCAGCCAGGCAGCCTTGTGGCAGAGCTGGAAGAAGTTCTCAAATGCCAGGACAGCTAAAAGCACAGGTTTGGATGATGAACTGGATGATGCCAAAGCAAAGCAGAGAATCTCATCTAACAGACTGTACTGAAAAGAAAGTTAGCATGCTAAGTCTCAGATCAAAACAGATACAGAGAGCAAAGCTGTCTCCTCAGTGAAACTTTTCATTACAAAAAGAACACCCCCACCCACCCCACCCCCTCACACACAATGTTCCTTGGAAAGTGGAAACAAAGACATTTAACTTTATAAAAATGGACAGTTCTTCACAGCACTGCCATTTTCACAAACAGGGGAGACCTAAGCGCAAGCTACACCTCTCATCAAAATCCACAACTTGCTTCTATTAATGCACATGTTGCGTGGGTGGATGAGGTTTTTTTGTTGGTAAAGAGGGTTTTTTGATAGTTTGGATTTTAGGCTTCTTTGGCAGGGGGTGGTGGTGGTGGTGGTAATTATCATTGTTTGTTTGGATTTGTTTGTGAAGGAGTCTTTTTAGATATAAGACCAACTTTTTACATTATTCATTTGGCTTCAGAACTCTAGAGAAGCAGCTAAAACATTCATTTTCTGAAGAGAAAAAGTTCATCCTCACCAGCTGAGGAGTACTCAGAACCCTCTGGTTTAAGAAGCTTCTGGTTTTGGGGTTCACCTCTGTCACCCCTCCCCTTTGGCACCTGAGAAGAAAGGCTAAGACTGTTTCAGCCATCTATCATACGTTCAGTTATAAAGACTCTGCTGTCTCATTCAGCAGTGATCTCTGTATTCCAAGTATCTAATTCAAATAAAGAAAAAGCATCTGTGATATAAACAGGCTAAAGCAGAACAGTTTGGTCAGCAAAAATAAATAATAAAATAGGAACACATTAACTATAAATATTCCCATGTCTACCAAGGATACGTATTTGTCTTCTATCTGTTTTTCACTCACACTTCGGCTTTACTGGTCATGTAGTCTAACTTTACATCTTTCGCATGCACTCCTCCATCAGTGTATTTTAAAGGGTAGTAACTGTTCTCATTGCAGATTCTCTAGATCTGCCATTACTTCTTCATGTATAAATTAGCCTACAAATGTTGATTTGGATTAATGTTCATACTTCTACTAAAACAGAGTGAAATGCAAGTATTTATTTCTTAAAATGACAAATCCATTAATTCTTTCCATGTAAATATATTAATAATAGAGCCACATACTTTCTTAGTGAATACTTTTCAAGTGCCTTACGTGAAAAATTGGTAAAATCATTATTTATCTGCAAGAGAGAGCAAAAGCCCAGGGGAAAAAAAAACCAAACAAAAACCCAAATCCAAACAAAAAAACCCCAAACCATGAACTACAGACAGAAAGCGTCTTCTCAGTACTACCACCGTACCTTTGTAAGTTTATGTGACATATATTTTACTATTATTTGGAGACGTGTTTTACCTCTTTATAGAGGAAAAAGGACTGGGGGCTTTTTTAGCAAGCTTCTAAAGTGGCTTACATTTCAGAAGGGTTGAGGACTGAAGAATGCTGTAATTTTCTATCTACAAAATATAGTTAAAGCATTGAAGCATTAGACATTTACATGTTAGCTATCTAAATCTGAATACACTGCTTGCAGTGATTCAAATATGCAAATGCAGAGAATTTCATGAAGTCTCAGCAAAACCTGTCTAACAAAAATGTTGCCGTATTTGATTATTTGTGGAGTTTTACAATAGTATTTGTGAATTACCATAACTATGAAACGCATGCTTATTACTGAAAAAGAGATTTAGCCCTGAATAATAAATATAGCCTGATAAATACATAGGATTAGAATAGCAGCTTCAAAGGAAGGCCACAAGTAAAACCAGTATTTTTTAATAATGTAAGAATTATTTTAAATCTTTCTGAATAACCACTTGCTTTTGCATTAAAGCCTTTGACAGAGGAAAAGATTTATTTTGCTCTTTTGGACTCAGCAAAGATTTAAATAATCTGCAACTACTTACACAGCTTTATACAATGTCTGAAATTAAGAGTTTATAATTTAATGTCCTTCTTTATATTGTCTATTTCATTATCTTTGAAAGCAGTAATTTTCATAGCAGGGTTACAAACAGTACTGCAGAACTCTTCAAACTATTTTACAGGCGCTTCCTTCCCCCAAAAGAGTATTCCTCTCCTCTGCCTACGTCCTGGTCCACACATCCTACCTCCTGGTCTACATCTTGGCACCACTACAACAGAGGAGTTTGAGTAAAATTAAAACACTATTTTGAATTTAAGCCAAGTTTTCCTCACTTTAGTCAGCTAGACAGGCCTTAAATAAGTAACTGTAATACTAACCAGATAAAAGAAAAATCAAAACTATGCATCTTGGACAAGCATCAAGAAATATTTAAACACCACCAATTTTAAAGATAAACACTGGCTTTAATGCATGCTTAATGATTTAGCGCATATGTTTAAGTGCCACCCCGAATAAAGATCCAGACTTAAGACTACAGCAAAACACAGAAACTAAGGAAAATGTCTAAATACTAGCAAACAGAAAGACTTTATTCAAATATGTGAATGGATATATCAGTAATGATATAAGAACCTATAATCATCAAAATGAAAGACTAAAACGAACCATTATGAAAACAATTTGGGTTTGTTCCATTTACTTTTAATTACATAACAGATTTTACTGCAGAGAGTCACAATAACGATTCTGGATACCTGAAGAAAATGCTATACAACTTTTCTAAACAGTAACACTCTACTGCACAGATATATACAATAGCATAACATCTAGGCTACATTAACTCCTTTTTCAAAATTAAAAAAAAAGATCTTGAGATTTGTTTCAATTATAGAAGCAGTTTCTCCAAAATATTAAATGCATTGAAAGTTACACTCATCCACCAGTAACTATATTTATAATTTTACATACAAATCATACCTATAATATTATATATAGACACATATAATACGTATTTCACACATTTTTATTTGCTGGAAAATGAACCTTTTGGGAGGGCTATAATTCAAAGATTCCTTGTGACTATATTCAAATTGAGTAAATAATAACAAATAAACTCTGTAATTTTGACGACAGTATGTTGTTTTGGGGGGGGGTTTCTCCTTTTTTTATAATTTTATTTGTCCAGTTGTAAAATTTTTTTCCATCCTATGCTCTCAGGACAAGATCAGTACACCTGCACTACCATATTAAATATGTCATGATGTTCTTTGGAAGCCTGCTTCAGGAGCAGAAATATGTAGATCTCTGCTTCCACAGTCTTGGTCTGTCTGGAATCCAAGAGGCTATAGGTTTCTTTTTACCTGTTTCTAGGCTCAATATTTGCTGGAGGAGTGGAGTTTTTTCATTTTTTTGGTGGCAAAATCTCTTCTTCCAAGGTAACTTACCAGAACAAGAGCAGTACATCTGCACTAACTATATTAACTATGCCTTGAAATGTGGAGAAGCCTATAATGCTCCAAAGGTAGAGATAGGTAGATCTTTACTTCAGCAGTCATGGCCCGTGATGTTACAGATCATTACCATACAATTGCTAAGTCCTTTACTTACGCTGTCTTCCACAACACTAAATCTTTATCTCAGAAATAACAGACATTCACAGACATAATCTTGAGCCAGTAAATTGGGCAGCAGCTCTAAGTAGCCACAAACACATCCTTCCCTAACAGTACACAATCACCTTCTGTCAGAAGCTTTCAGGTGACACTGTTCCTGCTGCTGAGCCATACCTACCCACAGTCCTAGACTAAGCAATTTGACTGGAGGCTGGATGAACATCAGTGACCTACAGTGGCCAAAACTGTCTGTGGCAGCCAGCAGCAACCAGTGTAAAATACGACCAGCGTACTTCATGACCTGAAGCAGACCATGGCCAGAGAGTCCCACAAAGCCAAGACAGAAGTGTGACTTAAAATCTATTTATTAGTCCACCCTTCTGAGCTGCAATTTCAAAACAGTCCAGAAAGAGAACCAACACTTACACTTGGAGAATCAGTTGTCAAACTTCTTTCGCCTCTCAAGGTACTTGTGATTATGGTGGAAAGTACTTGGTTTACATCACAATTTAACAGCTAGCTAGCTAAGCTATGGATTGCAAAGTTTAATACTTACAAACCTTAATTGTTCAAAATATATTTTTTCTGTGAAATCAATCACTAATAAAGTACTAAACTCCAAACCTCCACCTGTGTTTAAAATACGGTAACTAAACCATATACATGTTGTCTAGTGCTTAATATTCCACAGGTAGTAAAAGGACAATTCAGAAGAAACTTGCAATGAAATACCACAAATGTGGGGAAGTATTTTAAACCTTAACATGTCCTGTAAATAGGAAGACTGGTGTAATTTACCTAATGATACTTCTAAATTATTAAAAAGTACAGTAACAGCAAAGGCAGTAATTTCTATTTTAAAATAATTTCAAGCATATTTTGTTCTAGGCTAGGATTTACAATCCAATCTAGATCAAGGTACCTATTGATATGAAGATTACATGTTTACTGCAACACTAATGGGTGTTCTTTCCACTCAACTTCCTCTGAGTTTAGTTTGCATTACAGATATTCTAAAGATTTCTAGTGTCTAACAAATCTAAAAGGAAACAAAAAACAAAACAGGAGACTGGGACCCTTTTTTTTTTTTAATATTAGCACTTCCTTGCCTACTTCAGAGTTAGTAGTTTTGCCTCACCTACAGTTTGCTTAAACATAATTTTCAAACAGCTCTGCAGTAATAGCAGCATATTACCTTCTGCTCATACTTCACGACTTCACTTCTCTCATGGATTTGCCCTACAGAGGGCAAATGACCTTGACAGGGCATGACTCATGCGGCCCCTTGTTTAACTCCTGACCTAGCGCACAGACTTGACGCCGCATATTTTACACATCTATACTGCTAGTTACCAAGGCAGTAAGGGTTACAGTCCTCAACTGTGTTGTGTGATCCAGTTTAAACAATCAAGTTCAACATTTTCTTCCTCTTGTTCTTCTAAGTTAGGACAATGCTGCCTACAAGACGACTTGGAAGGCATCCAGTTTACTTTGTTTGGTCTTTGCCACAACCCCACTAGTCAGACAGTAACTTTCACAGGCAGTTACTTTTTATCCCTCCGTGTAAGTAAGCTGCAGTTGCAATCCACCAGATAAAGTCTAGATGTTAGCCCTGGGTTCCGCAAGACCTTTAAGTGCTTTAATTCGCGTAGTGGCCAGTGCAGATTAATACTTTATAAAAAGAGACATCTGCTGCTGTATTATATAATATCCAGCCACACGGAAGCAAGTAGCAGGGCTCAGCCTCATGCTGAACACACAACTGCTGCTTGAGGCAATGCCTTGTCACACTTTAAAATTAAAATGGCGATTTGGCAACCAGACCATTAACACAGAGATCTCTTGATTCACAGACCTTCCTAGAATCATTTCGCGGCGGAACTGATAACACTGAGGGCAAACTGTAGATAAAACTTGAACAAGCGTAACCCCACCGAGGGGCAAACCAGAAGCCGTTTAAGGGCATCAATTTTCTTTTTCTCCGGTACTGCAACATTTTCTCCCCCGACTGGTACCAAATCCCTTCCACCCCCGAGATCAGTTTCAGGTAAACCAGGGGGCTCCCCGTTATTCCTGCGGGCAGCGGGAGGGAGGATGCTTCTCCCAGACTAGATGACGCAAAGAGGCGGAATCTGCAGCGACTCGCAGCGGATCACGTACACACCGGCGGCGGGGAGGGAGCGCGGAGACAC
>NW_010391989.1:0-1099 GCF_000710305.1 Buceros rhinoceros silvestris | reverse complement strand
ACCGAACGCCCCAGCCGCGGGTGCTGGCTGGTCCCTGCACGGCCCGGCGTAAAACGCCGAGGAAGCTGGTGATTAAACTACTGAGCCCACACAAAGAGAGGCTTCCCCCCCGCATTCTCTCCACAAACGCGAGTAAGAAGGCAGTTTTTGCTTTAAATGACGGTACTTCTGCGACACTCCCGGAAAAAAAAAAATAGTAATTTAAGGGAAGGAGCTAAAAGCAGTCATCACGGAACAACTCTCCTGGCAAGACCAAGAATCCTCTCAAAACGCATGGCGCAATGCACGTTTCAAATCTTAATTAACTGAAGCCTCGAACTGTTAATGCACATGAGATTTTCTGGTAGAAAAGGGGAAACGAAAGCGTAGGAAAATATGACTTCATGACTAAGTACACTGCGATCAAGCCTCTTTTCTTTCCCTTCCCTCTTAATGTCTTTAGGGCTTTTGTTCGCCCTGTCCTGTAGCTAGGACTAGCTCCACACTTCGGAGGTACGTGTAAGGAGGTGAAACACGCTTCCAGCACACTTCTACGGGGCTGGAGAGTAAACTACTATCTGAGCATTCTAAATCACGAGTAGGAACATAAAAGTGTTCCTGGTGCCAACATGAAGTGAAAAGCAGATGAGGCGAGGACTGGCAGAGCCCCAGCAGCGCAGCCAGCCTCCCACCCGCCGTGCACGGCAGCACGACCTCCTCCCCCGCTCGCATCGGCCATCCCCTCTCCCTCCTCACCCTCCTCTCCCCACCATCTCCCGAGGGGTGAAGACATTTTGGTGGTGAAAGTTACTGGAGCGTTTCTACCCTCTTTTCTGCCACGGCAAGCTCAGAGGAAACGTGATGAGGAAGGGAGGAAGGAGGAAGGATAAGGGTGTGTTTGCAGCTCAGGCGCCCAGGCCGCGCAAAAATGCTTTATCTCTTAAATTATCTCAGTAAGAAGACAGCTCGAAGGCCAGCACGGGAGGAGGAACTCAAGAACCACGTAATCTCCAGCATCCCACTCCCAGACCTCTCTCTCTCTTCACTACCTCCATGTGCCCCTACCGGCGCGGCTTCCCGCCGCCACCCCTGAGGCAGCCCATGCTTCCTACTCCTTTCT
>NW_010391988.1:0-218 GCF_000710305.1 Buceros rhinoceros silvestris | reverse complement strand
CGCTGCGGGGGCCAGCCTGGAAGATGAGCCCCTGCCTGATGCTCTGGGGTGGGCAGTGGGTGCCGAGGGCAGCGCAGGGTCCCAGGCCTCGCGTGGGCTGGTCACTGGCCCCCAGGTGGGGGCTGCCCTGCAGCAGACCTTCCAGCATGTGCTGCGCTGGGGCGACCAGCTCAGCCGCACCTTCCTGGGAGGTGACGGCTCCCCAGAGCACCGCCGGG
>NW_010391987.1:10971-15551 GCF_000710305.1 Buceros rhinoceros silvestris | reverse complement strand
CCGGCCGGATGATTCTATGATTCTATGATTCAGGAACTGGGACAGCGGGAGCGGGATAGCTCAAAGCACTGCCAGCTCTCGCAGACATGCTCTGGCAGGGAGGAACCTCTCCACATGTGTCTTGCTTTGAGTCGGACCCCAGCATCTGCTGGGCATCCTGCACGGAGGACGGGTAATTGCACTGCTCTCTAGAGCTGGGTGGTGTGTTGGGATGGAGACATCCTAACCACTCATGTTAAAAAACACAGACGTGAAATCCTTCAGAGTTAATATTAATATTTTTAGCTTGATATCTAAAGGGCCTGCTGGTCTGACAAACAAAATCTCATCCAGATGTTATTATTTTGCACCAAATTTAATTTCTTCCCACTGAAGCTAGAGTGGCATCTCTGCCGATAAAGATCAAGGGAAATTGTCTGGCATTTACAGAAAGTCTTGTCCAGACCTATCTGTTACAATGTTCACTTAGCAAAGTTTATTAGATTATTAGTTTTAGACCCTTGGGCTTTTTCTTTATTGCAGTTAAGACAGAAAAATCCCATCCAAAAAAAAATGCTCCCTTTGCTAAATTTAAATGGTACAATTAGCTTTTGGTCTTATCTTACAGGCGTTTTTTGAAATTATGGAGATGATTTAAGTAGTGGTTTAATCCTTTGGAAACTTGCTGCGTTTGACAGGGTTAAAACGTATTGTACCTGCCCTGGCTGCCATTCATCTTACTCCGGGGTTTCTCTGAAGACAGGTTTTCTGCTTTCGTGCCGTATATCCATGCTGGTGTCTGCCCATGTGTGCGCCTCCTGGTTCAGGTCCTCAGCCAACAGCAGCTCCCTTGTGTACCGTGAAGCCAGGCTGAACTTCAAAACTTGTGTGTCTTTTGACAAGTGACATTTAGTATTGCTCTGGGGTTCTCGTCCGCATCACCAGCGAGTTAGTGCGACTCACCTGCTGTGGCAGGTGGTGAGAGCCCTGCCTACAGTTTGCTTTCTTCCCTCTCTTTCTCTTGACTTTAGATCTTGGCTTTATGGTGGGTTGTTTCTGGCTCTGTCACCACCTAATCTTTTTCTGTTAAAACAACTGAAAAAAGAGCCCTCAACAAATCCTACTGGTTCCTCAATGTTAAATGTGAATGGCTCAGCTTTGTGAAAGGTGAACTTGAACAGGAAAAATACCCGGGTGGTTCTTGGTTTTGCTACCTTCCCCACCACTAAAGAACTCCGTTCCCCAGGGTTGGGTTGTGCACGTGTTCACCAGTCTGATGCATCCTGCTTCCTAAGTTTGGGGATCTGCTTTTGAGTGATTACTCAATTTCTCGACCTGCATATTGACTGTGGTCCAGTGTGGCTATCAGAAAATTAAAGCTGACTGACGAGCTGACTACGAGGGGCTGCTTCTGCAGGGGCGATGCAGTGTGCTGCTGGAGAAAGTTCCCTTCGTGATTTGAAATGATTGTTCAGGTAGGCTATCAGCGGAATCTCACGCTGCCCTTCTGCAGCCTCTTCTGCTGATGCCTCTCTTTGCCGGGTGCTGGTGCTAGGCTGTCAGAGCATGTCGGTGGCCGCTCTGCCATCTCCTGGAAGTGATGGTGAGGTTGCTGCAGCCAGCAGGGTAGCAGTGGCGTAAGTCTTGAGATACACCATATGGCTCTTTCTGAATCTAGCTGCCCTGCCACTTGCGAGGGCACAGGGCTTGCTTCTACCCAATTCCAGCAGCTCTGCAGCCCTGCAGGAGCTGTTTTGGGACTTTGTTGGGAATGTAGGGGACAGTGGGAAGGCGGGAGTGCGATTACCTGAACTGGAAAATTGGCCTGGGTGCTGCAGTTGAATCCCCCTCGGTGAAAGCCTCTAGGCTTAAATGAAGACCTGATCTGTTCTCTCGCAAAGACAATGGCACTTAACCTTCTGCAAAAGGCAGCTGGAAGACAAAAGGAGCTTTGCTGAGAACCTAAGGGGAGCTTTCAGGGGCTATGGAGATTTGAGGAGCTTGTGAGATGTGCGTTTCAGAGTAGTTTCTGGGAAGACAGAGAAATCAATACAGATAAGCCTGCCTGTACGGTATGGTCTTCTCTTATTCATGGGAGAGCCCTGTTTCTTCTCTCCTCTGGAGCTGAGCCCTCGGTGGTTTGGGCAGAGCAGGCGGCGCAGGGAGGACGTGGATTCATCTTGCCTTGTGTGCTGCGGTAGGGTGAAGGCAGAGCTGTAGCTCTTAGTCCTACCAGGTGACTCTGAAGGCTGTATATCTTCCGTTAGGCGTAAATGCAGCCATTTTGGTTATTTATAGTTATTTACACTATCCATTCATATCTGTCAGGACTGGAGGCAGTTTTGACATTGCAAGCTCTATCAGGTTATCTTTAATCAGTTTAGAGGCACCTAAGCCACAAATATATCAAATAGCCGATCCTAATGTTGGAGTCCTCAAAAGTATGACTGAATTATTTATTTTGTTATGATGAAAATGTCTGGGCTTTATTGGGTTTTCTTTGAAGAACTTGATTCTGCTTGAAGTCTGGAAGATAAAAGATCAGCGATTGTCTCTCTAAGTTTCTTATTCCAAATCCTTCAAGGCTTTTCATTTTTCACAAGCCACTCTTACTACTTTACAGTCAGGGTGGGGGAGTGGAGCTTTCTTTTATTCTGTTAAAGAGGTTTAAGTATGCTAAAACTTTTATCTTTACTAATTACACCTTGCACAGGTAAATCCACAGTGCCTGCAGCACCAGTTAGGTGAGAAGAGATGGGCTCTGTGGTGGGAGCTATGGCACGTTAATCCCTGAGGAGGGTCCACTGATACAACGCTGCCCGGCAGAGCCTGTGTCTTACCGTTTGGAATAGTCTAACACTCCAGCAACTTTAAGCCAATTAAGTCTGACAGTTCAAGAGAGTCTTTTGGGTGTTGGCAGTAGGAGGAACCTTGGATGGGCTTTAGCACCACGTCATTTTGCAGACCACTGTCACTTAGAGTGTGGGGAGGAAGGAAGGAGGCGGTATGGGGCAAGGGGAAGAAGTCTCTAGCTTGAAAACTTACTAACTACTTCTGGATGCGTAAAGCAGTGGAGGTGAGAGGTGCTGAGAGGTGGGAGATCCTGGAGCTGGACAAGCCCTGCAGAGGGGAGACGCGCCCTGGTGACCAGCGGGCCATGGTTGGGGTGTGTGCATGGGTTGGGATGTCTAACCAGTGCGCAGGTTTGGGTCATCGGCCGTTGCACAGCTTCTCTATACGGGAGAAAAGTGATTACGGTTACTGACTAAATGTAAAAAAAGATTTCTAGCAGTAGTCGTTTGTGATATGAGTGAGGTGGTCAGCTTAACGGCTGCAGGAGGGTGTGAAAATGTGAACTCTTGCTTGCGGGCTTGTAAAATACTAAGCTGACATTTTAGTGTGGACTCAGAGAATGAATTCATTTTTGGAAGAGAATACAAAAAACTCTGATTAGACTTCACGAGTAAATATGCACCACAAATAGATCTCTGTATCATCTCAATTCCTGTTCCTAATTAGACCTCTGCTAACTGAAGTCTTGCTGCATCTTCCTCTGAGGCACCTATCTCCGCAGCGGCAGTTCTCCGCCCTGAAAGCTTCTTGTTTTGTTGTTGTTTTGTTTTATTTTATTTTATTAATGTGTATTTAAAATAGGAATTGTCTCACTGGGTCAATTCAGGCTGGTATTCTACCTTTGGCAGCAGTTCCTGCCAGATACTTGGGATGCACAAAGTTTCTGTTGGAAAACTACGGCAATGCATTTCCCAGGTTGATAACAATGTTCTAAATCGATGATTACAGGGAGGTGGAAAGAGCTGTCTGCATAATGAGAGATCTCTGGTTGTCAGAATTGGTCTAGGGAGGTAATGTTTCCTTTCAAGTAACTAGAACTTATTGTTCATAAATCACAGTTAATCTGTTTATTACGCTAGCGTATGAAGCTGGAAGTCTGGAGTGTGCTATAATGCTTAGCTTTAGGAGCAGAGCTGTAATAGTAGCAGCAGTTTCAAATGATTTGAAATTGGGGGATCAGCAAAATGCAGGAGTTTGTGGAGGCTCTGGGCATTAAAATGACTGCCGAGGATTGATGAGTTTCTTTAACAAATTGTAAAATCCATCATGCAGGAGTTAGGGCATGAAACTACCCTCCTGAGCCACATAAACCACGGGTTTGGAAGAATTGCTTGACAGTGCGCGCTACCGGGAAGGGAGATTTTGAAAGATGTTTGGTCTTGCTTTTGTTTCTGCCTCTTGCAGCCTGGAGTTCCGATGCCAGCATGGCGTTGGCAGGCAGCTCGCCAGGCTCTGGGTGTGCTGGATGTTGCTGCTCGCTGGAGGAGCCTCTTGGTGCTTCTCACAATGTTGAGCCCCAGGTATGGGGCTCCCCTCTTGCCTGGGCTCCCTCTCCTCTGCTTCAGTCAATATCGGAGTGCTCGCATTTCTTTGCTCTTCCAAAACTCTGGTGCATCTCGTGCAGCTGTGCCCAGCCCATGCTCGCAGCTGGTGGAGGACTGGGTATGTTCCTTTGGGAGGCCTCCGGGCAGCAGGGAGCTTGCTGGCTGTTGCTGCGGTTTCCCTGCATCCCCATTTGAGCTCTGCAA
>NW_010391987.1:0-10879 GCF_000710305.1 Buceros rhinoceros silvestris | reverse complement strand
CTGTGGACTCATCGGCACTCCCACGCCGAGAGGGCCCCTGTGGGGGTCCTTTCTGTAGGTTGGGTGCTGTAGGAAGAAGCTGCCTTGCGCCCTTTGCGGAGGGCTAGCAGCAACCGCCTGGCACGTCTGTGAAGGAGTGAAGTGTACGGTAGATGTCCCCGGTGACCCAGCCCCTGCTTTTGGGGTCCTTGTGGCTCCCCCTTCTGTAGGTTGGGTGCTGTAGGAAGAAGCTGCCTTGCGCCCTTTGCGGAGGGCTCGCAGCAACCGCCTGGCACGTCTGTGAAGGAGTGAAGTGTACGGTAGATGTCCCCGGTGACCCAGCCCCTGCTTTTGGGGGCCTTGTGGCTCGAAGGGTGCAGCCATGAGGAACTGCGCGTGGTTGAGATCCCTTCCCGTGTCCTGCCTCTCTGTTTTTCTGCTGCAATTAAATACTGCTGACGCCCTTCCCCTCATGGGTGAAATGAGGCTTGGAGGTTAATAGGGGGATTTTCGTAACTGCCTACATGCTGCTTCAGCAGTTTTTAAACACTGCACTTGGTGTCTGGGCTTAGGGGTCCCCGGTTCAAAGTGTGCAGAGGAATTCCTGGATGCCTGTGGACCTGCCTCCTGGGGTACTGTCTCCTCCTAGCTCTGCTGCTGCTTTTCTGCTCTGAAAGGGGATGGTGCTCCCCTGCTTCCAAGGGGCATGGGCACCCCAGGGCTGCTCCCTGGGCAGGGCTGCGGCAGATGCTGCACCCGTGTCCTCTTGTGTCTGTTGTGCTCTGCCTCCATAGGGGACGAAGACGTTTTGGGTGGGGAGGTGTCTGGGCAGGGTCTCTGCAGGAGCATCATGACCTTGCTGAGATGCCTGTGGTGTCTCCTGCGGCTCCTCCACATCTGCATCCCTGCGTTGCGGTGGTGTAGCCTCTGCTCTGAACCTGTGCTGGCAAAACATGATCCCCTGTCTGCATTCCCCATCAGAGTGACCTGTGAGAAAACCAGGGAGTGAGGGCTCCTGCGTTCCTTAGAGCCTTCCGCTTCCACAAGTGGGCTGTTTTCTGTAATCACCTTTTGATCTGCAAGTCACCACCTTTCTGTATTTAAGTATTAACATTCTTAAAATGCCTCCTAATGCTATAAAGCAGTCAAATTGCATCTTTCTAGCTTGCAGTAGGATGATATAAATGTCACGTTACACTTGAATAAGGTGCTTGTAGAACCGCTTGGTACCACTGAATTATTTTTTCATTGGTTTTTTTCCTGTGTAGTTCCAGTGCAGAAATGGCCATGGTGACATCTTCCATCTCCTGGCCTGAAAGAATAGAGGCATTATCGTCGTGCAAAGTGTTTAAAATGCAAACAAGAGCTGTTTTGCGTTTGCTGGGGAGGAAAGGGGGGAAGAAGCCAGCACCCAGCAATAAAGACAGGGATAGTTGCTGTAGAGAAAACATTTTGCTGGATTGTCATCTACTTTACTTTTAAAGCAGCAATAAGATATAGCGATAAAATGGCCAATGGCGCATTTCATCTGAGGGAAATGAACTCTGGCTGAGCCAATTAAACTGTCAATACGCTGTGGTTTCATGTTCCCTCAAGCAGACTGGATCACCTCAGGTGTGTTACTCACTCTGACTTCGCCAATGATGTGAAATCAATTTTTAGCAATTTATAATCTTTCATTTTACTGTGAAAGTATATTAATCTGTGAAAAACACCACTCGGAGAGCAGATGAGAGCTTTCTACGCGAGCGTGTGCAGCTGGCAGTGCCTCCTGGATTCTCTGCTACAGAGAAGCCTGTGTAACTTTGAGACACGCTGGAGGCACCAACAATCCAGTTTCCAAGCTTTGAACTTTATCCTTAAAATGTTCTAAAATCATGGCAGAGTCTTGGTCTAATTTTTCACTCCTCAACTGCAGCAGTTTGAAATTATCTTTATTCCTCCAGCCCAGAAGAGAAGTGCCTTTCCGCATCCTTTCCAGAGCGGGGAAGAAGTGAGCATGGCAGGCTGCTAGTACGCATGGCTCGTCACAAAATAAAGCAGGTGCATCCAGCATGGATGGTGGAGAGATGCTGAGGGATGCAGGATCTTCCCCATGCAGTCTTTCTGTGGCAACAGCATGTAAATGTTTGGGTTTAGGTTTTCCCCCTGCTGCTGTGAAGGAGTTGCAGGCTGGACGGTGTCCAGTTCAGACCAGTGTGTCTGTGGGAGATGTGAGCTGGAAACCCCCTTTCATCCAGTTACGCTGGGATGCTGTCCTTGGTGCGGTGTCTACTTGCAGCCCTCAGAGTGAGGATGCGACACCATTGCTCTGGGGTGACTCCACTGCCTGCTGCGTTGGACATTGCTTCACCATGACCTTGCTGCTTGCTGCCTGGACATTGTTCCACTGAGGCAGGTTTTGTGCTGGCATACTCACGTATTGGGTATTCTGTTGCTTCATGGGTGGTTGATGGGTACTCGGTGCACCTCAGGGAGGTGCTGTCCATGTGGTTGTCCTTTCTCAGCTCTACTAAGCAGCCTGTGCTTGGCCTGCTAGGTCTGCTTTTCTCCAAAGGGTCCTGGTAGCTTTATGGGTTCAGGTAGCAATGGTGAGTCCCTACACTGAGCTTATTGACAAGGGCAGCAAACTGCGCTGTGTTTAAAACAGCTTGTCTTTCTCTTAAAATGAAATCTCACCCTCAGGAGCTTTGTTGCACAGTGGCCATCTCTAAGCACAGCAGGAGAGGACCCATGTCCTCTCCCCTGTGAATATGCTGAGTTTTGGAGATGCTGGAAGAGTCTCCAGCCCTGTTTTCACCATGTAGATGGTTTGATGTGCCTGTGGTACAGTTTCTGCACCCAAGTCAGCTGTGACCCTGAGGAGTGAAGAGAAGCCTTCTTGCATCAACGGGTAGCTTGCCTGACATCAACAGCGCTGGAAAACCCTGAGGGCATGGACGTGTGGGAGAAAACTTGCCTAATGGGGAAGAAATGCCTCATTTTTAGGTGGCTAAAGGCGCACTGCAAGTCCCTTTTCTGTAAACTTGCTTACACAAGCTCCTGGGAACCAGGGAGGCTTTGGCATGGCTGAGTTTCTGGGGTTTGGGAGGGCTTGGCTGCAGTGGTGCCTGGTGCTTCCTAAAGACTGACCAAGTCTCTGTGGCTGCCAGGACGCTCTTAAACTTCCCGTTTTTCCCCACAGCAGGGTTGGGTCCCACAGGAAAGTGAAGGGGTGAGGGTGCATTGCCCGGTGGCAAGAACAGGCTGGTGACCAGCATCTAGAGCACGTTGAACCCGGTTGCTGGTTAAGGTCTTGCAACAGAGCCAAAGCAATCGGAGAGCCTCTGCCGTCTCCCTGGCAGATCGCTGGGTTGGGCTACGTGGAGTTTGAAAGCTCTGATTTACCACGTGGCAGGCTTGACTAAAATAACGTGTGGCTGTACCCTTCAGCCGTCCCTCTGTGATACTGCCAACCGCAGCGCTTTTGGGGTGGAACATCAGTAGGTTGAAAAGGACCTTTAAGATCATTGAGTCCAGCTGTAAACCTAACACTGCCAAGTCCGCCACTGAACCATGTCCCCAAGGGCCACATCTGTGTGTCTTTTACGTACCACTAGGGATGGTGACTATGATTCTGTGGGCCGTGAGGCATGTGGGTGTATGAGAAGCTTTCCTTTTGAAATTAAGGCTCTTGCATGTTGGCTCCAGTGGAATGTGACCCAAGTGCATCTCGGAAATCCCACCAGGCCATTGGAAAGAGCCCAAACTCTTATTAATGTTTGGGAAGGGATGGCATTTGTCTCACTAGTGTCCAGGGCTGGTAATATTCTCCCCAGCTGAAAACAGTGAGGCAATAGTTACTGTCTGCTTCTGCTGCCTTCCTTGGGCGCTTTCTTCTTTTTTTTTTAAAGCCAGTAAGACAAAACCCTTCTGGCTTTCTGATAAACATAAGCCTAATAGGTTGTTCTTCTCACAAAGAGAAAATATTTTTGCTCTTAATCTTGACCCAAAAGTCTCAGTGACACTGCAGCCAATGGCCACGCTTCTACAACCTGTGTGCTGCTGCTGGTAGTTCCTGGGTGGGGGGCTGGAGTCAAACCCGATTCCCGTTGGCCCATGATGCGTTAGGGATTTGGTTGCAGCATGCCCGAGAATGTTTTCAGCTCTGCTTTGCATTGCAAATTAGTTCAAAACGGCTATAAAATAGAAATTCTGACCTGTGTGGCCAATGTGGTGAAATGACTTCTCTTTTCCACCCTTCCCTCTGCTGTAGTGCCTGACAGTGATGTTGGTGGGGTGGTGATACCTTGGCATGCCCAGATCTTCCCCGAAAAAGGCACAGGAAAATACTCAGGGTGTATTTCTGCAAGGAGCTCAGTAACTTTTGACGCTGGGTTTAGTGACGGTTAGCTCGAACCTGTGGTGGCTGTAGTCTGTACCCCGGCTGGGCTGCTCTGCGTGGGTTTGATGGGATGCTGTCCCAGGCAACACCCATGGGTCAGTCACACAACCGGGTTTGCATGTGGCAGTCGGAGCTGCGCAGGAAACTCTCACCTGTGAAAGTAAATGCATTTCCCCGAAGTAATGCGTCCAGGAATAAAAGCATCTTCTATGACAGATGAAATACAGGAACTACTGCATATTTAATCTGTTAATGTTTTGGTTGTTTTTTTTTTTTAAATCTTAATTGGAAAAAAAATAATCTGAATGTGTGCTTGGGGGAAAAAAATCACATAAACCTGTTGGTTAGAAAGTGAAGATTAAAAAAACCAGCCCTCTGAGAGCAGGCAAAACAAAGTGATGTAGGTCAGTTGTAAATGAATTCTATTGCTGACCAGCTGCTCCCAACTTTGTCATTTTCAAGTCAGAATAGCTGTGATTGAGAGTCACAAAGAAGCAATTTTAAAAGCGGTGGAGAACGGTAACAGCCTCTAGGATTACAGCTCACAGCTTTGGAATTCACTCTTTTTGAAGGAAATTAGCGAGTTACAGATTGCAGCGTATTTGTATTGGTCCAATTCCTATTATGATTGCAGTGAAAAATTACGTCCCGTTTTTAGGGAGAGGAAATTAAATAGGCCTAGTAATCCGTGTAAGGAGATTGGCTTACACTAAGAGGGGAGGAAAGAATGTGAAGGCTAATCAGATCAATGCATTCTCTGGAATCTATCTCCTTAAAAAAAAATCAAATCGCTATGAATGAATTTTGAGGAATTATCTTGAAATAACACACGTGCTTTTTTTACTGCCTTTTAATTACAAAATTATTTCAATCTGCTGGTGTCTTCCCTGTAAGCAAGCTATCAACTGTTCTTAGATATCGGCTCATAAATTCCAAATAGTTTTTTAAATGGAAGAAAATAGTATCCCTGGTTCTTCAGCTGAGTGTGCCAGCCCAGGTCACTGCCGGGTGACCTGGTCACTACCATTGGTACTAGAGATCTTCACCAGCTAATTTAGGTGTACAATTTCCCTCCGGACCAGGCTTTTAGGATTGTTATTTATGCTGTCGTTTGCCAGGGAAGTTCTTGGTCTCTGACGTCCGGCTGTGCTGTCATGATTGACCTTCTTATGAAACCTTTGGGAATTATTATGTACTTAGTGAGAGCTGGGTGCAGGTCTTTGAGATGGCCTGGGAAGGATTTTCACGTGTGGTGTGATGCACTGCCCCCCTCAGCTGGGTAGAAGCGGGGCTAGGATGCACAGCTGGCGAATGGTTCTGCAGCTGAGCCTCCTCTTGTGTAAAAAACAAAGAACAAAAAAACAAAAAAACCCAAAAAAACAAACAAAAAAAAACTTAAAAACCCCAAATTAAACATAAAGTCATGTATCATGTATGAAGAGAAAAATGACCAGGAGTATGCTGAATGTCTTGTGCAGCATTTCTTACGACTGCGGCGTTTGCGGCGGGGAGGAATTGGCTCCTGCTGTCAGTGCATCAGTAAGAAATGTTGGAAACACGTACTGAATTTTACATCCTGACTTTTTTCCCTGGCCAAGGGAATAGCGAGAGCCTGGTGCTGGGTGGTCGTCTTCTGCTCAGCCTCTTGTGGAGGGCAGCGGTTGAATGGTGGTCCTCCCGCTTCTTGCAGAGGAGCTGTACGTGCTTGTCGGAGAAGGGCGGTGCTTAGCTGTCAGGCTGCGTGCAGTGTGGTCCTTGTGTGCGGGGCACTGCAGCCAGCTCTGCAAAAGCACTGCCACCGATGTGTGATACCGACCCGTGGCTGTCCCGGGATTAGGCAGTGACCTGGTTTCAGGCGAGATTACGGGAAGGGGTGTTCAGTCTTGCCTGTGGTCCTGCAGGAGGATGGCGTGGCTGCTTGGTGAGCTGTGGTTGGGCTTTATCCTCTGTAGAAACCAGGGGGACAGCAGGAGCCTGCTGGGACCTCTAAGCTGGTGGGAGGTTGCTGTGGGATTTGCTGGAGGCTGAACACTGGGAAGCTTTGCAGGTGTTTGGTGCGTGTGTGCACGGTACAGCACGCTCCTGGTTTGCCGTAGGTTCACGTCTGCCTGGCTCTGTTAGGTTCCTGTGGTAGCTCCCTGCTGGGGATGGGGCCTGAGACGGGGCTGAGGTGCACCCACCGTTGGCCGGCTGGCTCGCAGGGGAAAGCACGCATCGCAGTGACCCGCAGGTCACACGCTTACGGCAAGTCATGTGGTGCAGTGTGTAATAAATTAAGAATGTGTCTGCATTTAAATGGGTAGTCTTGAGGAGGGGGGAGAGGTCTCCTTGAAGAGCACTTGGCAGTGATGTAGCCTTTTTTGTCCTTGGGGATGATCTTTGTGATTTCTGAAGAAAGATTAAAGGTGTGGCTCTATACAGAGTAGCTCTTCTCATCTGTGTTTGCTGAGAGACGCTACTTGCCTGCTGGAATTTGCAGCAGCTCTAAAGCCGGAGCTGATAAGCTGCTTTTCCCCCTCTCTTGCTTTGTTCATAGGCTGTTTGTTAGGTAATGGCCTAGAATTACGTTAGTAAACCTGTATGTCCCATTCTGCTACCACTGAAGAATAAGCAGTGCATCTGATACTGGGGGAAATGGCTCGTTTTTCTAAGGGATGTGGTTCAGAATCTACTACTTGAACTAACGGACGGTATAATACTATTTTTACTGGGTTGCATGGTTTTTTACCTTGAAGATGCTCTGTAAAGTGCACTGCGTTACTAGTATTAAACAAAAGCAAATGCTTCACATCAAATGAGAAGGGAGGCTTTGAACTGGTGAGAGGTTGAAAACCGTTTTGTCCTCTAGACACAAATCCAGGAGAATCAACGTGCATCTGAAGAGGTTACTTTCTCCCAGCTCTGTACCTTCAAGATGCATTTCAGGATCATAATTAGACTTACTAGTGAGTCTAATTATTTTTCATGCTTGTGATGCTTCACTGTGACACAAGCATGAAAAATAATTAGACTCACTAGTAAGTAAATATTTGATCCTGAAATGCATCTTGAAGGTACAGAGCTGGGAGAAAGTAACCTCTTCAGATGCACGTTGATTCTCCTGGATTTGTGTCACACCAACAGCCAGATTGAAAAATTACGTTCAGAAAACTACATCACAAGAGCATTACGGAGGGTGAAAAGTTTATGAAGGTTATGAACAATCCAGGCAACCTCTGCAACCTCAGTTTGGTTTCTCGTGCCCTCTGCATTAGAACACAGCCTTTAATTACAGTGTCCTGTGTTTTTCCACAGGCTTCTTCCCTTGCCTAAGGGCATCGATTGAATGTCCCTTCATGAGCCATTTTTTCCCTCCTTCTTGTTTGATGCCTGGTTCTTAATACTTTCAAATGACACTTGAGGACAGAATTAGTTGCGTGCGAATACTTTATTTTCGTGCTGTTTCATGATGTTCAACACTGAGTAGTAGCATGTTTCTTCCGCAGATAGAAAACCTGAAATCAGGAGGACTGCAGTTAAGACCTGTTTTGATTGTGTTCACCACAGAGCGGCAATATATATTCAAGATGTAGGTCTTGGGTTTGGGTACAGCCTCTTTGGTTAACCCTGGCTTTGTACACTCCACACCTCGTGGCTTCTGGAGCTGGCAAAGCGAGGAGCTGGAGGAGCAGTGCCCAACTTCTAAGTACTTCAACTTTGCCTTGCAGTTAATAAAAAGGAGCAATAATGCTCCAAAACCTGGGTGTTCTTCTAAAAATCAGGAGGGTTTCAAGGTCGAAAACAACAACAAAAACTCTTATTGTCTCTCCCTGCCCTCGAAGCACCAAGTGAGTTGGACCTGGGTACTTTCTTGTAGATGCAGCAAAAAAAACCCCGAACTGTGACAAAAAAGTTCGTGTTTATTACAGACGTTCACAAAACCCTGTCAAAAGTCGAGTTCTGTTTCAAAGTCTGGGAAATGCTTTAGCTAATTAAAGAAAAGGTCAGCAGGATTTTTTACTGTAGGCAAAAAAAGAGATAAATCTATCTACTCTGCCTTGTTCTCAGAAGCAGTCGAACCATTTGGGCTGAAATGAAGATTTCCTTGAGGCAGACAAAAGACATGCAAAAGTGCAGTCCAGATGGTTAGAGTTTGGCAAAATTATAGGTGCGTAGGAATAGGGTCTAGAGACCAGAAGCATCAGGCAGCTGTAGTCTGCAGGGCCGCCGGCTCTGTGGCAATATTCCGTCTCAATGTTGCAGAAAGCTGTTCTGCTGCTCCGACGTGTGACGGTTCATTCGGACGTTTGGAAGGGACTCAGCTGGAGTGACAGGGAGTTTGCTGCCAGAATGTGAGAGGGCTTTTTATCCCCTGTATATGTGACGTTAGGAACGTGTCACCTCCTAACGGCTACGTCTGCGTGAGTAATACCTGCTGTGGTCAGGCAAACCTTCTCAAGTGTCCACCTTGCTTTTTGCTCTTCCTGTGATCAGCCCGTGTAACAGATGGGCGTATCAAGTCTTGTTCATGAACAGATCTTTTGTAATTTTGAGTTTTAGTGATTCACTGACGCACTCGTAGTGAAAATCTTTGTTCTGATCCTATAAACCCTCAGCTATGGCTGTTTTTATTCATGTTTGCAATGCTGCTGGAGTCCGTGTGAGCCAATTAAGTGTGTGTGGATATTCTTGCATGAAAGGCAGTTCAATACCATTTTTTAAACTCCTTGGGGACTAATCCGTCAAAAGAACTTAGTTTATGGACTGAGAAATTATCACCTGTACAAGGACTTGACTCTAAACACTATGAATGTGCCAGAAAATGAACAGAGTTCTTTAGTGGGCTCAGAGGAGGAGAAATGGAACAAGAGAAGAAAAAAAACCATGCAATTTTATCTGTGACATGAGTTGAGCCCGTTTTAGGTGGCAGGAGATGCAGAGAAGTTGCTGCAGCAGCCCAAGCTGAGCCTGATGTCACCCTTTCGTGGATGAAGTGCTGCTCAGTTTTGCAGGTAACATTAGCTGATCGTGGTTCACGGGGCACTAAGAAGCGGAAAGGCTGGAGCAAAGCTTCATTTTTAAGTTGTGCCAAAACTACACTTTTGAGTTACTCTGGGTTGGACCTAATTTGCCCTGTTAGTACCAGGTTTTGGTAGTAAAAACAGCTGTTAGCTACACGAAATGATGAAGTTGGGTGGTGACCTGCGCCCTTAGACCTTTACGGCTGTAAAACTCTCGTGGAAGTGGGGTTGGTGTCTCCTGTGGCCAATGCCTGTTGTGCCCGAGCCTTTCTGCCAAGGCTCTGCTGGGAAACAGATAGATATCTCTTCTTGTGTTTTTTGTAGAGGTCTGAAAGTGCCTATAACTCACTGTGACATATTTGAAGGCCTCAGGAGTGTTTGTGCATGTGTCGCAGCTGAGGTCACAGTAAACCGGTGGCGGCTGAGCTCAAGGGTTAATGGGGACAGAAAACAGGGCTCCTGCGTGTTATTTCTGAAGATGACCCCCCGCCTTGTCTTGGGAGGCTTAAGGGATCCCTCAGAGACAAGTAGAGTCAACGGAGGACTCTTATTCCATCCTCTCTGTAGACAATTATAGTTCTGGGTTGCCACCTCTGCGTGCAGAGATCTTGGAGAAGGAGTTTAGGACTGACTGGGGACTAAGAATCAAGTCTTGCCTCCCTGCCCTCCTCCAGGCTTTGCATGTCACTTCTCCAGACGAGCATCCAGCTTCTTAGCTCCCCCCCAAGGCAGAGGCACTTGCTTCCATGCTCCCTATACTTTAAATTTGTTTTTCTAACCTGCCAGCGGCTAATACTTCGTTTAGCATCCTGGTCCCCCTCCCCTTCTCGGCTGAGGTTGCTGGCCCCTCTGCTCCCTGCAGAGTGCCCTGTCTCCTGCTCCCGGAGTGAGATGGTTGAGGAGGTCATGCAGTATTAATAGGAAGGCAGATCTCTGATTTTGTTTCTGCTTATGGACTCTGACATTTCTGACATTTTCTGAAGTGTAAAATGTTTCAGAGAAAACAACTTGGCTTTTACTGAAAAATTAATTATGTTGGCACTTTCCCCTTTGTGGTGGGCTTTTGTCAGAGGACAAAGCCACTTACGTTAGGGGGAAAGGGCGAGATGGTGAGAGGACGGCAGCGACATTAGAGAGAAAATCTGCATTAAGGCGAAAAGATCTAATTAAGTGTTGATTATCAGGGAACAACGTAAACTCTTCAGAAAGCATTACCTTCTGTGCACTTACTGTATAGAGCTAATGTATACATCCGAGTTTATCTGCTTTGTAAATTAGTCTTTCCTCTAATTACAGTTAACGGACTATGACTCTCCGCTTGTCAGCGGTGTTCTCCGCTCCTCTCAACGCAGAGATGCATCTCGTACAGCAAAGCACGTCCTGCTCCCCCCCTGCTGCTCTGGGGAGTGTGTGGAGGTACGGGTGGGGAAAACCAGCCGGTTTTTGTGCATGTGGGCACTTCCTAAGGGCTCGATCTAGTGAGAAGTATCATCATCATCATCATGGCTTGGCTTTG
>NW_010391986.1:456-681 GCF_000710305.1 Buceros rhinoceros silvestris | reverse complement strand
CCATCCACAACAATTGTGGTAATAACAGTAAATGGCTACTATAAACAAAATCAAACCAATGATCAGGCCAAATGCCAAAACACTGAGTAGTGTCACTCGCATATGGTCCATCCTGGCCACGTTCAAGTCACAAACTGAAAGGAAAAAAAGTATCTTTGTCCTATATGAATAAAGATTGAAAAAAGTTTTCGGGATCAAGGGTACTAACCTTATTGGCTGCCCCCA
>NW_010391986.1:0-319 GCF_000710305.1 Buceros rhinoceros silvestris | reverse complement strand
ACCGTATTGGCTGCCCCAGATAACAGCGCGATTCACTAATTTCTTCAGCGCGGTGCTTTGTAACAGGTGTTGCTTCTTGTCCACCACCACGGGAAAGAAACAGAGAAAATAGAAGAAAAGAAAGAGAGGAGAGAGAGCAAGAAATAAGGAGATAGAGAGCCGTCCTCACCTTTGGATCCAGTGATCTTTGGTCCAGCCATGTCTGCGGTCACTCCGGGTCCTTCAATGGCGTGCACGCACGCGTGTGTAGCGTTTGGGTGTTGCACCTTTGATGGAGTCCAAATACACGGTTGGGCACGCGCAGTCCCTCTTCTTGGAA
>NW_010391985.1:3405-4220 GCF_000710305.1 Buceros rhinoceros silvestris | reverse complement strand
TGATGAACCCCACGGGGATCACACGGTGCCGTTTCTCCAGCTTGTTAGAATGAAGCCAGTGGAGCGTTGATTCTCCGGGATCCTCCACCCCAGGGTGCAGTACACCGGGTGCGCACAGGACACCCCACCTTTAGGTGCACCGGTACATTTTTCAAGGGAAAGGCATGAAGGGCCTGAATTGGTACCTCCTGATTTTTCCTCCAGGAGTGCTGGCAGTGAGAGTGAGTTGCAGGGGCAGTAAGCTGTGGAAGTGCAGGGAACGGATGGGTTTCTTTTCTAACTACCTTCATCAACAGTTTTACTGGCACTGTCCCATCAACTGAATGTGAGACTTAAACAGTAACTTGATTTAGAGCATGTTTTTAAAGGTGATGCGTTGTGGGAATGTCTGTGCAGCTCTAAACAGAAGGTGGAGGCGCTCCTGGCAGCACTCGTGTGTGTTTGCTGGAGGTGGACTGGTCCTGGGGAGCCCAGTCAGGCATGGGCTGAAGGGTTGGAGATATCATCTTGAGGAGTTGCTCACGTAAATAAAGGCTGGTGGCCAGCAGCACAGTCTGATGCCAGCCCAGGCTGGGGTGGCCGCCAAAAGAGGTGGTGGTGTGACTCTGCTGTCATCCCCACGTCTCGTGTCACACCACGCCCCCGGCTCCTCAGTCTCCTACTGATGACACCTCATGAGGAATCGTGGTGAGAGACTGATCAGATTTATCGTCTCGCTTCCCTTTTTCATTTTAGTTTATTCCCATGGCCTTAATAAATGCTTGTAGTGGCTTGGTGGAGGGGCCGGGGGGGGGGGGGGGGAAGGAGGCCGGGGG
>NW_010391985.1:587-3352 GCF_000710305.1 Buceros rhinoceros silvestris | reverse complement strand
TTGGTCGAAGCGTCAGGGTGTGGGGTGGCAGCAGCAGCCAGTGGGGGTAAAGGTGGAGATTTTTCCTCTGAGACCTTTGACCTGGCTGGGAAAGCGTGTCAGACTGGGACGGGGAGAGCCTGTGAGGAGCAAGGGCCACATCCGGGTGGGCTTAGGGCAGCCAGACACAGCCCCGTGTCCTCGGTTCATGGAGAGCAGCCGCTTCTGTTGTTGAAATGCTGTGTGAGGAGAGAAGTACGAGCAGGAGGCAGCAGCGTGCTGGCAGCAAGTGGCCACTTTTCTAACTGGAGACAGAGTAATTGTGCCATGTATTGCGCGGTTTTGCTTTCTTGTTGTTTTCTTCACTAAGCTGCTTGGGTAGATTAAAACCACCGGCCCTTTACCGTCCTGTCAGTGAAGTTGACATGTTGGAAAACATCGCACCTGGGTTTTCTGATCCTCTTGATCAGAATAAAAATGGGGAGGGAGAGTTTGACAGGAAAGGTAGCCAAGCAGCCCCGGATTCTTCATTAGACACACCAGATCAGAACTGTTCGGTTCTAAGGAATCCTGGCAACTACAGTAACCCTTCAACCATTAGAGAAGACACCTGTGACTAAGAGGGGAGAGTCAGAGCAGAGAGAAGGGAGAGATTGTTGGTGCTGAGGGTGGGCAGAGCCTGGCGCAGGCTGCCCCGAGAGGTGGGAGCAGCCCCATGGCTGGCCCCATGGCAGGTCAGGTTGGCCCTTGGGGCTCTGAGCCCCCTGCTCTGGGCACAGATGTCCCTGCTCCCTGCAGGGGGCTGGGCTGGGTGACCTTGGAAGGTCCCTTCAACCCCAGCCAGTCTGCGATTGTGTGACTCTGTGATCTTAGCTGGTAACGGTATGACAGCGCAGGTGGAGGATAAGGTGCTCGTTCTCCAGCAGGGCTTCTCGCCCTTTCTGAACACTTTGGTGTTAGATAAGCACAAGCATTCGTTGTCCTTTAGGTAAGAACCTGCTGGGGCTTCCCTTAATTGCTATTAACCTTCATTAAGATGAGAGGTGAGCTGTGGTGGGTGCTGTGCAGACAGGCATTAAGTGCCTTCCCGCCCCGGTAAATCTTGCGGCCCATGAAGACAAGTGATGTAAGAGCAGTTGGGGGCTTTGCCTGTAACCCGCGCGTTAACTGAGCGTTGTTTTACTACAGGTGTCGTGAGGACGAGGTGTCTTAGGGAGAGATTAGTGGAAGGCAGTTATGATTCAGGGTGGCATTTCTATTTCTGCTAGTACTTCATAAAAGTGAGTGTTGATTCTCCTTTGAGTCAGTGAAACTTCAGCTTATGCTTAAGGTAAACTCCTGCTTAAATCCTTCACTGAATGAGATGCTTCATGGAAGGAAGACAGAGATAAAGACAGTTTTGTAACTGAAATCATAGAGTCACGGAAATCATTTTTGGTTGGAAAAGACCTTCAAGATCATCAAGTCCAACCATTAACCCAGCACTGCCAGGTCACCACTAACCCCTGGCATGGAGGAGGGGAAGGAGGGTACCTGCTTTCTTGTTTAACAGCCCAAAAGCGGGGCAAACCAGCCTGCGCTGTGGGGAGGAGGACAGAGGGCCAGGATGCCGTGCACTGAAATAGCTGGGCTCAACAGACAGCCCCCAGTACAGGAGCCCTGTCTGCGGTGACCTCGGTGGAGGTGGTCACCCTCCATCTCGGAAGCTCTCAGTCCTAGGGTTGCTGATAGGAAGCGAGAGTTTTCCTCGCCTCTCTTGTCGTTAGGGCTGTTTAGGAACCCTGCTTAAATTAAAATAAATCTGTGGGGACTGCGTATTGCCTATCTCCTGGCGTTTCTGCTCCCTCCAGTCCGTGTATATTAAATCAGAGCTCAGTTAAACCCTATTAATGATTATGCATAGACAAAATAAATTAAAAATTAAAGCCTTAACTGAGATAAAAAGCTTCAGTTTCTTACTCGGTCTGAAAACTAATTCTTGTCTGTTTGGGGCACAGCCTCAGGTACAGCCCAAAGCGTCTTTGATCCATAAAATTTGGTTACCTTTGGTTCTTGATGGGGGCTGGAGAACCGCAGCAGGAGGCAATCGCTTGGTAATCCAGTTAATGAAGGTAGCTGCGGCTACAGCAGTGGCACAGGGTAGCGCTGGGTCCATCACAGTGTGTTTTCTGGAGGCAGGAGCCCAGTGGCAGAGCACCGAGGCCAAATTTGCTGATTGTCCCTTCAGTCGTCTTAAAATGGGGTGGATTTGGCACGGACTGGCAGAGCGAGACATAACTTCAAATGCAAGACCAAACAAATGCCCACGCTGAGGTCGATAAACCGGTGTCAGGAATAAATCTGACCTGCTGTGTCACGGAGCGGGGCTGAGGGACGTCTCACCTGAAGGGTTACTGGGGAGATACTGGAAGGCAGTGGTAATATTGGCCAATTAGAGGCCCACGGGCATCGCGCTTGCAGTGAGGGAAGACAGAAATAGCAGGTTTGGGCTGGTTTCTAAATCCTACCTTCATCTGGTGTCTCGCAGTGATGGCTCTTAATTACAAGAATCTGGTTTCATTGCCATGCAGAAAGCGAAGCAGCATGACTCATGGGCAGAGCGGTTTGATTTAATAAATGGAAGTGGATACGGTAATAATAAGAACAAAAAAAAAATCAGTTTGACTCCAAACCCATCTCCCCGTCTAGACAGATAGTGCCAAGCTCCTGTCTGCTCTAAAATATCTTCTTAATAACGCCGCAATAATGGCAGCGCTTTTACCGGACCCGCCGTTCCCGGGCGCGCT
>NW_010391985.1:0-455 GCF_000710305.1 Buceros rhinoceros silvestris | reverse complement strand
CGGCCCCCGCCGTTCCTGGGCGCGCTGCACCCAGCTAATTCAGCGCTGGCCGGGTTGGGGACGGCCCTTTGCTGACTCCGAGGGCGGTTTCGTGTCTTGCTGCTCTGTAATGCGCTCTGTTGAATGCCATGGCCAATCAATTAGGGGATCACAAGGGTGTTTTAGGCAGCAGTTCCCAGGGCTGGGCAATAATCCTTGTCCCTGCTCTTCCAGGGTTGCCTATTCATCCTTTCCTGGCAGAGACCGCGTGGCTCCCCATTCCCCTCATCTATAAAAACAAGCCCTTGTTGTGGCCAACTGTTCTGTGTGGGCCCGTTCTCCTTACAGCTGCCGTCCTCTGACAGGGACCCACGGGGCAGGGGGTGCGGGGGTCGGCAACTTTTCCTTCCCCACCTCGGCTTTGCCTTTTTCCTGCCCTGGCTTTTCATTGAATCATGGACTGGTTTGGGTGGGAA
>NW_010391984.1:2422-2644 GCF_000710305.1 Buceros rhinoceros silvestris | reverse complement strand
AAGACACGGGCCAGAGCCATCAGGGGACACGGGGACCCCATGGCCCCACAGCCCAGAGCATGACCTGCCCCGTTGCCGAGGGGTTGGGGTCTCCTGGGGCAGGACCTGCCCCGTTCCTGAGGGACTGGGGTTTCCCGGGGCAGGGGCCGGCAGAGCCCTGGCACCCGGGCACTCACGCTGCAGGAACTGCTGCGTGTCCAGCAGCTTGTAGGTCTTCTCCCT
>NW_010391984.1:1613-2051 GCF_000710305.1 Buceros rhinoceros silvestris | reverse complement strand
GCCGTAGAGACGCTCACTGTCGGCCAGCACGGCACGGGAGGTGATGCGGCAGCCCTCGGCCGTGCGGGTGGTGACCTCCTTCACCAGCACGTTGCAGTAGTAGAGGCGGACGTGGAGCCAGCAGTCTGGGAGAGAGGAGGGTCAGCCTGGCCTGGGGGGACCACCCAGGGCACTGCCCCACCGGCGCGGCTGCCACGCCCCCCCCGTCCCGGCTCCTACCGGGGTGGTTGACGTCCTCCACAGGGAGGTAGGACGGGGGCCCGGGGAGGAGGTGGCCATGGGCCGGGTTCCAGCCGTAGACGACTCCCCTGACATGGTACCCTGGGCCAGGGCAGAGGCGAGGTGTAAAAGGATGAGGGCAGCTGTCCCTGCGGGCTCACGGGTGCTGTCCTGACCCAGCAGGGTCCTTCCCACCACTGCCGACCGTTACTGGCCCTC
>NW_010391984.1:1078-1411 GCF_000710305.1 Buceros rhinoceros silvestris | reverse complement strand
AGGGAGCCCCCAGCCCTGGTCTCCATCCCCGCGGCACTGCCTGCACAGGGACGGGGTGTGGGGGCTGCGGAGAGCGGCGTCACTCCTGCCAGGCAGCGTGTGCTCCCTGCCCCCAGCCCCATCCCACTGCCAGGGACCCTCCTCACCTCGCTCGGCTGGGTGGGCAGGGAGCATGGTCAGCGGGGACACGCGGCACATCTCCGTCCTGCCCTTCTGACTTTCCTCCTCCGGACTTGCCGCAGCGCTGCCCTGGGGGGGAGAGCGGCTGCAGTGAGGGCTGAGACAGCAGCAGGGGGCCCTGAGCTGGCTCCTGCCCCCACCGTGGCCCCCCCA
>NW_010391984.1:0-205 GCF_000710305.1 Buceros rhinoceros silvestris | reverse complement strand
GTCCTGCCCCTGTTGGCCGGCCCAAGCCTGTGGGCAGAGGGTGCCCTGTGCTGGGGTGGCTGCCCAAGGGGACCCACCAGGGTACGAGTCCACTGGGTGGGGAGCAGTGGGGAGTCGGGGCTGTGTGTCCTTGGGGGCTGTGGGGAGCGGAGTGGTGGGGGGTCCTGGGGGTGTGCATGGAGCTGAGTGGGGGGTCCCAGGGATG
>NW_010391983.1:58778-63644 GCF_000710305.1 Buceros rhinoceros silvestris | reverse complement strand
CGGGGGAGGAGAGAAAATCCCTGTCCTGAAACAGCCATGCAGCTATTAAACATATGCCAAAGTAAACAATAGTGTGAGGGTCTGCCATAGCTTTGCCCTGCAGGTAGACGGCAGGCGGCACAGAAGGAAAGCAAATGGCAAGGAAAAGAGAAAGACGGTACAGGATGTGGATGAGATGCCGAGCCCTGAGAGCATGAACGGCCTGATTGTGATCCTCAAGTCACACCATCAGCCATGCAAAACAGGACATACCTTTCTGGCTTGCTGGTTCTGTCGGCTGAAACAAAGCAGTCCCATTCTCAGCGGGAGGCCAAATCAAAATGAAATTTTATTTAGTCTGCACTGTCCCCAGATTGGATTTCAGAATGACTGCTTTAGGAGATAGCATGGATGTGGCTGATGCATGCTTTGCATATGAAACTGCAATAGGGGAAAAAAAATCTACATAATCAAAAAAATCTGTTCCATGTGTATATGGCAAAAACCCCTGGACGTTAGTGAAGCAGCTACAATGGATGTTTTAAAAAATGACCTTTCTGAACAAAATGCACATTTGTGCTTCTCAATACTATTTTCAATAAATACATAATAGATCATTTTGCATGTAATTATTCAGAAGCTGCCCCGAGAGACTGAAATATCAAATCATTTTTCTTATTTTTTTTAATCATGAAGGGGAATTACAGTTTGGAAAAAAAATGCAGGAAAAAATATATCTAAAGAGGATTTCTGTGTCCTTCTGCGGCTAGCAGTGATTGCACCTCAGAATTCCCTTCAATTTAGTGTTTTGTTTAAGTCCCTGTTTCCTAGAGTACCCAAAGAAAGGCCTACTGCAGTAAAGAACATCTGCCTTTTGTACCCTGATCTAATGTATTCCACCTTGCACTTTTGAGAAAGGACCCATTCTTTGATTAGACACACTTAATTTTACAGACTATTAATAAATAAAAAAGATCATCAACTGATCGCACAGTATTTTCATTAGAAGTTAGAAATAACTTACAAAGGCGAGGAGTAGTCTGCTGAATATGCAGCGCATACACCATGTAATGCCTTTGTTGTCAGTTATGCTGCAAATGAGATTTTCAAATAGGATTTGTAAAGGCAGGGCAGTGATCAACACAGTGCAACATCCAGGAGAGGGAAGTTGAACATGGTATTCTGTGGAACAAGGGGGCAGAAGGGAGCCTGCTTGTAAATACATATTATTATCCAAAGAAAACATCACTGCTTGATTTTGCCACGCCAGCTACTTGGAACTAGGTGATACCAATAATTTCATAGGTGCCCATCTGTGTGGGCACGTGTGTTTGCATTTATCTGTGTGCAGGGCATGTAAGCCTGTAGTCTGTGGACATGTACACGCTTGATGCTTACACTCTAGAAGACAAGCAAAAGGCAGAATGAACAATACACATGTTTTCAATTGACAGATATTTCTCTGCTAAAACAAGCAGTGCTAATACTGTGCTCTATAGCATATGGACAGCCAAAGAATGGGGAGAAAAAAACCAAAACAAAAAACCCACCACCATAAAATCTTTTAGAATGCAAAAGGGATAACAATCCCTAATAAACAATATAGATAAAAAACTTCCAGGAATAATGAGATACAGTGCAAATCATTCACACAATGTGCTTTCACACAGCAATGACGGAAGTCACTGACAACAATGCAACCATGTGCAGATACTCCTTGGAGAAATTGTCGAGCAAATTTTGTAATTCTGTCTTCTGTGCTTTGCAGGCTGAGTTTGAGACTTGCCATAACAAAATGTGCTAGAATATTGGTGCTTCAAAATTAAGCACTGTGCATTATGGAAGGTAACTTCGTAATGAGTTCTCCTATTGCTATTTAAAGCTAGAAATCCATAAGGACCACAGTGAAAAATATAACATTTGTTCTCCTTATGTCTTGGAACAACTGTTTATATATTTGTAGTCATCCTAACTGTTGTTCCAAACAAGATATTCAGATACTCCCTAGACTCGTGCTATAGCGCGTTTATTCTGATGTGTATCTTATAGCGAAGCTTTGTCTGTATTGAATTAATTTGATTTTTTTGTGTGTTATTATTTCTATAAATGCTGCTTTTTTCTCACAGAACTTCCCACTTTAGGGAAAAAGAAAGATGTGATTGCTTTAAAAATAGAAGACCAAAAACAAAGCTAGTATTCCCAAAATTCAATGCACCTGGCATTCACTTTATACCTAATAAGCATCCGTGAATATGCAAATGTTCAATGTCTCCAGTAACCTCATTAATTTATTCCTCAGGCAATCAAAGAATGTGAACCAGTCCTCTGCTACTAATACTGGAAGTGGTGCGCTGCTCAGCCCTGCTAGAATCATCTGAAAGCATATTCTGCATATTGAAAAACTGTTTTATCTTTCTTCCCTCCTTTGCCACTCTAACTCAAACAAAGACTTCCTACATCAGTTTACATAGCTGATAGTAAAAGTTGAAAAATGCCAAAAAATAATTAAGACATATGTATTTTTATACATATATATCCACGTGCATACATACATGTTGGGAAGATAAATAGTTTTGACAGATCTCAACAGAATTCCAGTTTGAAAACCATCCGAGTTCTCTTATTTATTTAGTTGGAGAGAGGGGAGCTTGAGCAGGACAGGAGCAGGGTGGTGGCAGGAGGGGGGAGAAATGACCTGCCTCCTACTTTGCAGAGCAGCTGAATAATCTTTTCCTTTGCCCACATTAAAAGCCCTGAATAATGTTTATAAAATGTTAGGGAATCCCGGTAGGTTTCCTATTTAACAAGCCATGTATGACAAATCACAGTGTAATGTACTACGTTCTTAATCTTTAATTAGAATGTGAATATCTGCGCGAGAACGCAGTTAACTTTGACACATTAAATCTTCTGGTTAAAGTGCCTTACAGGAAGTGCAAAGATGAAACACTGCAACAATCTACTGCCTCTCTCCATTCACCCAGACAGTTGGGGAAGGATGATAACATCTTGTAATACCTGCTCTGTAGTAATTAATCGCTGTGGTATTTAGGACCATTCAAGTAGACAAATATGACAGAGACAGGGACAATTAGGAACCTTGTTCAAGCTACATTAACTTTTCCAGCTATTACAACACAGCAGCTCAAGTTTGCTTGTAAAAGCTGCAGAGGGATTGTTATGCATTAGCCGTGCGATTATTAATGAAAGAAAAGGAGAATTGTGTTTATTGTAGTTTGAAAATTGCAAATAAATTTCAATTATCTGCTATGTCATTTTGTTAAACATGCATTCTGGAAATGCCTTTGTACTCTAAATCATGAGCTACTTAGAACAAACTAATACTAGAAAGCCTTTGGGAGATATAAAGTCAATAGTTTTGTTGAACTGGCCTTCTTTCTTACTGAAACTGGAGATAGACAGAGCTACCTGAAGGCATTTCGGATAGTTAGCGAACCCCACAGACACTCTGGCATTCACCCTGCCTCTGTATACCAACAGCCAGTTGGATCAGGCTTTGACACATTGCTTGTAGGACGTGCGCTCTGCTCCACAAGAATGAGAAAGTTCAACTCCCTTACTGATCACATGCATAACGTGCACAAGGATACATCAAAAAACAACTGGGGGTGGGGGGTGGAAAGCCCCTCAAAAAAGCCCTTACCTCTTTCCCGTTATTACCACAGTCATCACCAGAACAGACAGAATGAAACAGAGGGGAAAGATTTAGGACCCAGAATAGACTATATATTTTAAAAGTTGCACACTCTTCTCTACTTGCCCATCAAAAAAAGAGCCACAAATGATCTGTAGATTATAAAGTTTATGTTTTAACTCTTCAACTGAGGCAGCATGTTTTGCCATTGCTGTTTGGTACCACATGAACAGATATCGGTTCTCAATGTTAAAGGAGGACAGTCAGAAAACAACAGAACTGGACAAACACTGCAAGGACTTTGGCATGAATATTCACTCAGAGACTGTTTTCTTAAAAAAAAAAAAATGAAATCACCTAAACCTGTGGCCCTTTTATGTTCACTTTCTATGAATATTTGAACTAGAGTTTCTTAGCAGCATGAATGCTCGCAGAAAGCTAATTTGAAAGTCATACATGCGAGTGTTTGTGGAAAACGAATTCTAAATTTGCATGTGCAAATATTTGCACTGGGTATGCTGCCGTCTTCCCCCAGTCAGGGAGCAGCAGCGCTGCCACGTGTCTCGCCCCACCAATCCTGCCTGAGGATCCCAGCTTGAGTTTCAAATATTGTGTCAAATTTGCCCAGTGAACTTGTTTACGATCGAGCCCCAAAGTAGGGGGAAAAAAAAGTGTTAAAAGTGTAAGAAATGTACTCGAACAACAAATGTTTGCAGTGATGGGAGATGTGGAGCTGGGCATTTTGAAAGCAGAACCAGAGGCACGCTGGCACAAACCAGAGTTTTTAGAAAGTGTTCGTTCAGCTCTGGTAAGGCTGTTTTTACCTACTCTCTCCTTCCAAGGGTGTGAAAAAGAAAGCGAAAAGGTGAAAGTATCAGTCAGGACAGGAGACATTCTCTGCCCATCTGCCCAGTTTATGGTCAAGCTATTAAAATATCAACCTTTAAATTCAAACCACTTATGAGCCTTGAAGTGCATCCTGAATATGTAGGACAGAATTCCACCATTTATTTGCAGAGATCTTCCATGATTTTTCTGTGTTGTTTTGTTGTTGTTGTTGTTGTTTCTTTCTTCTTTTTTTTTTTTTCAGTTTCGGTAGTTGCAAACTACATTGCCGCATGTGTGACGCTTTCTGCGACCTGCATCATTGTGCTCTAGAAATAAAAAGAAAAAGCCAGCTTAGCCCGGCAGAAATCTGCATCTCCACCCCAGAATCTGTTGTCACAAAAGTG
>NW_010391983.1:42639-58615 GCF_000710305.1 Buceros rhinoceros silvestris | reverse complement strand
AGGAGGGAGGAAGCGGGGGTGGGGAGGGGGGAGGGGAAGAGGGGGGAAAGCAGCTCAGTGCACAGCAACAATTCCCCCTCTCAGCTGAGCTGCAATGATGTCAGCTTTCTGATTACAAACTGCTTATTTATGCTTCAACAGCTGCCAAGAGCAGCAAATAAGTGGCTAAAAGAGTGTCTAGACCAGGCATTCAGGCCTCTATTGTTTGCTAGTTGTTACCTGGTTGACAGCGATGGGTACAGCTGCCTGGTGTGAAAGAGAGCAAGGGATGGGGAGGCAGTGATTGACAGAGGGGCCCTAGGGGTCAGGCACAGCCAGCCCCGATGGCCCCATGGCTTTATGTTCCCTGCTCTAAAGGGAAAGCGATGGCTCTGCCTAGAGGTTGGAGGTGAAAGGAAATGTTTGAGGGTAATGAAAAAAATCCTTTAGCCAAATTTGTGATCATGAACATTTACTCTGGGGAATTTAAGCCCAAGTGTTAGGCAGTTTTCTCTACATGCAGAAATGGTTATTGGTAGCCACTGCAGGAACAATAATGTGTTACATGCACATGGGCAAAAATGTACCTTCGTGCAAGACTTTAACATGGGAGCTTAAAATCGTGGACAATTTTATTTTCTTAAAAACTGATAACACTGCTAAAACCTGGTACTATGTGCTATGAAATTCATTCTGCTCCAGGGCCAGGCTGAAAAGCATTCCTGAGCTTTTCTGAAAAACATTCAGGTATTTGGAAAAAAATATATTCTGATTAGACAATGATCTATCAAAAGCTCCCGTCTACTCACTCAGTGAACTTTGCTCTCTTCATTTAGATTCTGGAGGGACACTGTCTCTTAAAACAGCTCAGTGGGAACAGCTAGCCAGTGAGCTAGCTGATCAAAATCCATAAAATGACTTTTTCTAGCCAATGCAGAGATGTCCTCAGTCTTGTTCTGATCTCACACATGCCAGTGTGGTCCAGGCATAATCCTACTGAAGTCAAAGGAATGGCATTGATTCAAGCCAACTGCAATCACTGGCAGGCTGACTGAATTTCTCACCTCCCACCCTAGCCTACCCCCATGGCGGATACCGCTCAGCAAAGAGGCAAAAGCTTCCAAAAGTTTTAAAAGGACGAAGCCAATGAATTGTTTTTAATAGAATAGCAAAATCAGATTCAAAAGTCTCGGAACAACATGCAAAAACTATGAAGATAGGACATACCCTGGGAAAAATTAAAGCTTTACGTACACTAGCAGGTCCACCCCTACACATGCAGATTAAGTTGCTGGGGCAGCCATGAATAGAATTAATCTTACATTCCTGTTTGGCATTTTCTGACACTAGGCGAAGTCCTATGCCAAGAGAAGTTGATTTTCAGAGCTTGTTACATGTCATGTTTTATGACCATATGGTATAATTTTTTTACTCTAGTATTTGAAATAGATTATAATTAACAAATGAGTAACCTTTCTCCAGTAAAAGATAAGAAAACACCAAAAAATAGTCTGAGCATCAGTATTGGCTTGAGAGGTAAAAGTACATCAGAGCACCTGAGTAGCGCAAGCTTAATTTGGGTATACAGTTGGCTTTCTACATATCTGATGCAAAAGCTGTAACTAAAATGAAATCATGTTAAATTAGCTGTAAAAAATAAGTTGATTTAATTAAGCACAGAAAGACTTATTAGGTATAATAAAATGTTAAAAAGTCAAATGATGTGCAGTTACATTTCAGCTAAAACTGCTCAACAAATCCACTAAATTTATTCCTTTCAATAATGATCTGTTTTGAGCATTTAATTAGATAAATAATATTTAATCACTTCAGCAAATTTGAACTAGAAATATTCCTTGTCATCAGTGGTGACTCATTCTTGCTAATATCTACCTTTAAAGAAAAGGTAAAACTAGATTATCTTCTGGAGCAACAGAGAATGAGACTAGTACAAATCTGTCTCTAGGCCTCATTAAAAAAACAAGGTTTGCTAAACAAACTATTATTTACAGTGAGAAGTGTGCATATTTTACTAGGAAAGAGCATCCACGTTTGCCTCTTTGCAGCATCAGGCACTATTAAGTAGATGATAAGAAAAGATATTCAATAGCTGTCCTATAATTCATCATAATACTGTTTCATTTAATAACTACTTTGCTGAAGTGATTGGCATGATTACAGGAAAATTACTTCAAATTATTCATCTCTTATCTACCATCTAAGATGTCCTAAACTTGCATGAGAGTTAGCATAATGGGACCTATTAATTACTAATGCTGCAAGTCCTTCACTACTTAAATATCCTTTATACCAGGTGTGCTGTGTAATGCAAATAAAGAAATACAAACCGAAATGATCACTTTCCAAGACATGTCACCCAAAGTGTAATAAATTAAATAGCAAGTGCCAAAGTTGCTGGCCCACCCATCAATTCAAAATATCTAGATGTTCATATCTTTTATTTTATTACTTTCTCTGCATTTCTCTCTCTTCTCATATGTATGTGCGTTTGCAGGAGTGTGTACATGTGTAAAAATAAGTATGTGAACAATATATCGTTTATTTTGTATTTATTTTCTACTTAAAGGTATCAATGTGTGAGGCTGCCAAGTACAGACTAAGTACATAGTCTTTGTCCTAAAGAGCACCTTTTAATGGCAAAACCCTATCTGTTGAATGTTGTCTGCTCAACAAAATTTACTCCCATGAGTAAACATGTTGAAGAAAAGACACATTATTATCTGCTAAGGGCAGGGAAGTTAGAGCAAAGATGGCCAGAAGCCATATTTCTTCTCTCTGCAGTCTGGAATTATCAGCCAATTTAACTAGGGCAGCCTTACACTTAGACCCTTGGCTTTCGAAGAGACCTGATGAAAACCACTGCAGCAGAAAACAGGAATAGGTCCCTCCTACCCTTCTTTCAAGCCCACCTGTGACATTCCTGTAATTCAAAGGGTGGATGTGCTGCTTTTTAAAGCCACCTAAGATGAAGAATGTTTGCTGAGGGCCTGATGCATCAGGGTCTTACACCTCAGAAACACAAACTGCGCAAAGGAGAGAAACCCACGCAGTTACAAGCTCTCATTAGCGCTGCATGTCACTCCCATTGCAGAGGGAAGGCCATAAAAAACCCTGCTCTATTTTCTTTATGGAATGCAACATCAAGTCCGTGATCAACTGCCTTCTCTCCCTCTCTTCTTTGCTGATTTTATTATCACGACCAGTACGTTATGTTCTATTAATTATATTCACGATGTTGAAATAAAGATACAGGAAATATGGATGGAAAACAAATCAAAATGAACCAAGTGAAATAAACAAATCCAGAAGTAAAAAGCACATAGGGACACCATAAAAATTGACTGTTACTGATGTATGGCAAGTGGCCAAGCCTAAAGGTTCTGGGCCTTCTGACAAACTCTAGCTCTAAGTGTAGCCTTCAATAGGAAAGCGTTTTGCCTAGGTAAATTTAAAGTAGGAAACAAAATACTGGACTTTTAATATGATATTTACCAGCAAATGTGGAACAAAACATTACACCTACCACACACTGAAAATCTAAAAGGGAATGACATTCTTGAACACCACCTGATAAACTTTGGAGGGGTTTTGAGCATATTCTGTACAAGAAATGCTTGTAAATGTTTAAAAATATGCAAATAGTCTCAATGAACTAGGAAACCCACCTTGTAGGAACGTTTCTGGGAGAACATTACCTTCAAAAAGGCTGTTACTTATTAAGGATAGGGACTGATACTCAAGACTATGCTTTTGTACTGAATGAATGCACCACAACTAGCTTGTGAAATGCAGCAGCTAAAACATCAGCAGCTAAAACATATAGGACAGCCAAGCTTAATCCTAAATCTCCTTGTTTTTTACAAGTGAAAACTTACAAAACTATCTACCGTTACTTTTTTACTTCAGGGTGACAAATCTTTCGAAGTTCACAATAACTTTGATTTTTTTGGGGTAGTTACTGCCGAAACGGTAAAAACTCTTCTGGAACTGGTAAGATTTCACATACGTAGTGACTGTTTTTCCTGTTATAACATAAATGAAATACTGCCAAATCAGGGATGCTACAGTGTGCAAGGGACATAATCAAAATTTCCATTACTTCATGCATCCATTGGTATTTACTATACAAACTAAACTGACAGGTATTTAGTGTTTATAATTCTGCAACTACTAGTAAGGAATCTGGTATTAGAGAACAGTATGTTCCTCCACTCCAGAAGTTAGAATTCTGTAGTAAATTAAGCATTTGTAAAAAATTCTCCTGCATGCCCTAATACAATTATATCTGGCTTTTAATACACGACATTCCAGAAACCTACTAGCTAGCCAGGAGATCTGTTTTTCAGTGCTGGCTGTCAGCCATATTGTAAAAGAAAGACACAAACGGTTGTTGAACATCACCAGCATCATGGTAATTGCAGCCTGAACTGACCTCCCACGGCCAGAAATCCCTCCCTCATCCAGCATGTTCCACACAGTCACAGGTACCTTCAAAACTAGTTCTGAGTATCACACAAAACAACCTTCTATGTTACCTGTTGAAGATACATCTTGTCCTCCACCTCAGCTCACTGGAACCAGAGATCTATCATATTCATGCACCGTTAAACTAGGTGGAGAAGTGACAGCTTCTACATAATCACCTTAGCTTTTGCCTAACAAAATAAGATACAATAATTCCCAATCAGAGAGCTTGGTGTATCTCCATTTATTAAAAAAACTAAAACCACAGAAGTGATTTGCTTCACATAACTCCTTTATTGCCTTACCTTGAAAAGCTGACAAATACAACCACATAAGGGATGCAGCAGGATGAAAATGGAATTTAAAAAATATTAATTAAAGCTGGCACCAATTTACATTGTTTACTAATAATAAGGGATGTGCCTGAGAATACCAACTGATTCAAAAGAAATTACTCAGATGTCTAATTTTTTTGGTCTATCTGCTTCTTTCCTCCTGGCAGACTGTAATCCCTATGTTCTGAAGGTCTTCAATTTAATCTAATATTCAGCGATATATACCGTCTCTGCACTGAAAGTGTTTGGCTATTTGACCCGCATACTGAAACACAAAATGAAGTGTTCACAGAGAATAATGGAATGGAATGATACTGATAAATACCTCTGGTTAAGTCTCCCTAAACAAAAAGCAGTTCTGACACATCTTTTTTAAGTTTAGAGGCTCATGTCTAATGGATTAGAGAGTCTTGACTAACGGATCAGAGGATCAGAGCAAGAAGAAACAATGCTGGGGAACCATGAAGTCCATCGACTGGGTGAAACAAGTTGCTATGCTTCTAGTCCTCATAGAAACATAATGAAGGGGCCAAATTCTCTGAGCATCTGTACCAGCTTCTGCTGATGTTTGGAGTAAATCCTACCAACAAAAGAATGGTGGGAGGTATCACTTATACACTTGTGGTTCTCACTGTTTACCATCTCAGCTGAACTACAGCCTTTTAAGGAGAAAAATCATGAGATTTTTTTCTGCCTGAGCTAAACAGCCTGGATTTCTAGTTGAAATATCTGGGAGGTGAATCTTTTGTAAGTCAGTTTGGGGGAGGATACTCAACACATACAAAGACTAATTGGCAGCAAGTTGGTAACTCCTACACTGTTGAGGAACTCAGGCTTTCAGCCAGTTCTACTACTGCAGGAACTTAAGGACTTTGTGATGCCCTTGAAATCTCTTTCTTTCTTTCTTTCTTTCTGTGTCAGACTGTAATTGCGACTCTTGGTTTCTTTACTTACAGCTTAAACCTCAGTGCAGGATACTGGGAGTCATTTTACGACCTGTGATAAATGAGGGGTTTACTTGACACATTGATTGCATAGTGGCCTGTGTTTGAAGGGATTGGACCTGATGATCCTCTGAGCCCCTGGGCCTAGAAAAGTGCATCAGCAAGAAACATGGTGGAAACCTGACACCAGCAGATACCTCTCTAAGAAAAAGAACCAGTGTCCTCTGGTGCAGGTACTGCCGGTGCATCTGTCCCTTCTAACAGTCTGAGCTCACATTGCATGCCTGAAGTATAGAGACCCTGAACAGCAACACGCCTTCTGTGGGACCCCGGGACATGTCCTTGTGCAAATATCTGCATTTACTCCTGAGCAACCTCTGAGGTTTGTTGGGTAAGCAGAACCTCTCTTCCCTGCCCTGTGGTTTGCATGCAAAGCATGTCAACTCCCACTTGGGTTGTCCCAGGGAGAGCCCCGTTCCATGGGAAAGAGGTGGCCAAAGATCACATCCTCTACCCAGAAAAGATGAACGTCCTTTAGGAAATTTTAGAGTGTGTTTGGAAACTACCGTTTTCTGCAGCCCATTGTAAGACCAATCCGCATGGAAGAGCACTTGCCTCACTGGTGCCTTATTGACATAGAAATTTTTCTTTGTGCCTCTGATTCAAAGCATTAGAAGACTTGCATGGCTATTTCGCTGAGAAATGCTGCACGCAGGTGATTGTAGGTGGCATGCTGAGTAGGATGTGCTGCTGTCAGAGCCCTGTGGACCTGAGAGTGGAGCCCTGTAAATAGTGCTTCATCATGCAAACGGGAATGTCACCTCTGTGCAGGCAGATGGTGGTATGAGTGGGCTCTAAGCATCACTACCCAGATGAAGTGAGACAGCACTTGTGACAACTTAATGCTGACTGAGTAACATCAACACAAGTCTTCTTTTCTGTTGTAGCTGTCTTAAGATGTCAGAAGATATGGATCTGAGATTGAAAAGACACTTTTGACAGCATAATGGCTGAAACAGTTTTGAAACATTTAAAGCAACAATAAAACGCAAAAGGGGAAAAAAGGATGAGGATAATGGGGTGCGACTTCTCAAAGGACATGAGGTTTCATTTCTCTTTGAATAATTTTGTATCTTCAAAACTATTTCTTTCTGAAACTGCAAGTCACAATTTTCCAGAAAAAGTCTGTCATGCAGCTAGGCATCTTCTGAAGGCAGCACTCCAGCTTCATACGTTTTCCATTGTAACTCTCACCTGTTCTAGCTGTGTTGGCTTCACTTGCATGGGCATAAGAATGTTGAAAGACTTTTTCAGGATGCTCATACTTTAGTCGCACTGTTCAGCTTCCTAAAATCATGACCAATTTAATACATGTAATGAAATGAAGTGATAGACTCAGAACTGCACACATTCATGCAAAGAAAACAGAAGAACTGAGCAGGTCTTTAAAAAAACAGCTTCCAGCAATCTGTTCCATTGAAAACCTGAGAGGTTTTAGCATGATTTTGGCCTATTGAAAACAGACAAACAAAACCAAACTCTGAAACAAAACCCTCTGGTTTTCACACCTGAGCTCCCTATAGAGGATCTCTCAATACTCTGTATGAGTAATCCTCAGAAAAGAACAGATAAATATAAAAAATGTGATTAATGTTCTAGCAAATGATGATTATACCAAAATTATAATTACAGTGATTTGCATTTTTGCAGACTCCATCTTTAACCTGTGACTTTGTAATTGAACACTTGCAATTTGTTGGGGATTCTTCTGCTTCTATTTTTTTGTTTTTATTTTGTAAAATCAATACAGTCATTTCTCCTCCACTTCCCTTCAAGGAAGTATTTGTTTTTATGGCAAGTCTTTAAAAATACAGAAAAATACCAGAAAAAAAATAAGGAAAATTCTTCAAAATTTACATTTAAAAGTCATTCCAGATTTGTTGTACTCATTACTTTGATGTGGAGTTCAGAGGCTGTATTAGTACTGTACTTCCTCACTGCAGTGTGATTGGACTTTCAAAACACTGTTCCATACAAATTAAAGGGTGCTTTAAAAAAAAAAAAGGTTTCTAATTTATGTTATTCTGTGGGGAGTAGAGTAATTAAAACAAATTTAAAAATCATTAAGAGAAATTGGTAATGCTAGCTATTGTTTTTTTCCTCAAAACATTTAAGCTTTCTTTTCTATTTAGCACATTAAAACATTTTTTCCATTAGAAATACAAGCTATAGGCCCAGTTCTGTCATGGCGGTGAGCAGGCAGTTGGATACGGTAATGCATGCCTGAAGCCTTCACCAAGGATGATAAGCCTGCATGAATTTTACGAGTCTCAGTATCAAGGTTGCCCTCGCCCAAGGGATTTAAGAATAAGGGGGGAAAAAAGAGAAGGCAGATGTATGAATAACTGGCATTGTAAATCTTCACCGTGGCAACCTACAGCTAGAAAAAGTCTGTGATGGGTTCATGACTTGAGAAGAAAGCGACACAGCAGAATGTGAATGGATTTTCTTCAGCTACTTAATACACTGCTTAGAGCAGCTTAAGGGTGTGCGTGTGAGAGAGTACGTGTGTGTGTGAGAGAGAGAGAGAGAGTGCGTGTTCATGTGTGTAAGGAGGGGGGGATCTGAGGAAATTTGTTAGAAGGAATTACTAGTGTTATACGGCTTGCTAGGGCTTGCTTTTTTTTTTTTTTGCTTTCCCTTTTTGGGGGTGGCTGTAGGGGAGGAGGAATACCATTTAGTCTCAGAATATAAATGACTGGATTTTGCTTGGGAAAAAAGAGATGGTGGGGGAGGTGCATAGAATTATGCAGGCAAGTAACAATGAGCAAATTGGACCCTTAACAATACAGCACAAGGTCATAGCGAAAGTCACCAGAGTGGGGTGGTGGGGGTGGCTGGTGGTAGAAAACAGATCATGATAAATAGCTTCCCATTTTGCAAAATCTGGTAGTTAATGAAAATAAGATGCATTTGAGTTGTCTGTGAACACCTGATTTTTTTCCTCTTTCTCTCTCTCTCTCTCTCTGGCCCCACTGATGTATGAAAGCAAAGCACTGACTCTAATTGTGCAATTATAAAACGGAAATGATGCAGGTTTGGCAACACAGAGAAAGAAGGCAGCTCAATAACATTGTTTAATAACAAGCAAATAAAGCTCAAAGGGGAAAGAGGTGACTATTTCTGCTTTAGACTCATTAAGGAGCCTGAAACATATTGTAAAAGAGTGATATTTAATTATGGACTGGACTGATAACATGGAGCAGGGCCTCACTGGGAGAAAGAGACCCTATGCTCCTAGGAGCGAGCAGCTCCAAACATCAATTACCATGATTATCTACCCGGTGCTTAGAAAACGCACCCGTCTCCGTGTTCCGGCAGCGACCCGTAAACAGGCATTGCATAGGCAAATTTATGGACACAGTCAGCTGGGGCCAGGTGGGAAAGCAAGCTTCTCATTGGTGACTTCTGTGCAAAAGGAGGAAAGAAGCAAAAGAAAGAAAAATCTGTCTTCTGCACTACTGAAAGAGCAATTTATTACCGAGCATTTGCAGGAGACAGCATTTGTTGCCCTGCTGCCTTTTTTGCCTATGTTGGCTGTCTGAATGAGAAATGGTAGTATATTAACCAACTCATGGGTTACAGAAGACGGCTTGGCATGGGCCCATCAAACTTCACTGTGCTAAGGCGAGTCAAAGGTCAAGAGAGAGTTAGCAGATGAGATTTAGAACCGAGTGCATCTCTTTAACCTTAACTGCTGGGAATGGATGGAGTCACTTTATTTCTTTAGTCAGGAACTTGGTTGCAGTGAAAGATGTCACGAGGAGGAGGATACCATCCTGCCTGGAGCAGATGAGAAAGTGCAGTGAGACATAGTATTCTTCAGGGGTCACATAGATAAACTTAAACATCTTTGCTGTGCTGCAGCTCCACGTTTGCCATCAGGCCTAGGGGCTGGATGCTTGCCCTAGGTGTTTGTGCATCTTTGTTAATACACCATAGACCGAGGGAAAAGTATGTGCCAAATCCATCTGAAGACTTTTAATCTGTCCTTCTATTTGCACCAACATTATTTTCGGTGAGGAAAATCCTTCATAAATGAGGCATGCTAATGACGTGTGCGCTGAACTTTGTTTTTAATGGCAGAGAGATTTCTCTGTCTGGAAGGACAGTGTGCACAGCACAGGTTTCCGTGACCTGGTTCAAAGGGTTCCTGCCTGCCTGCATCTGCCACAGGGACATTGCATGGCCTTGAACAAATCAAGTTGATTCTGAGTATGTCTTCTTCCTTTACAGTCCTTCTGCACCTGTGAAATTCTTGAAACAGCAATGCCTGTTTCTGTGATATTTGCCATGTGCCCTGTTTTACCTGTACTCTCTGTGGGCTGCAGATCAGACACATCAGAGAATAGTTTTGCACTACACCTAGTTCAGACACTCATTCTGTGTTTCTCTTAAGCCGTCATGGTACAAAGAGCACTGATGCATGAAGGGATCAGCACAGAGGACCATTTCTTAAATTATTGGGAAGAGGTATGGCACTTGCCGTTTAAAAGCAGCTTGACATATACATACACCTGAAGCATAAGAGAACATTTTTTCTCAGAGGTTATGGTTACGATTCTGAAATTTCCTGAGATACTCTGAAATGCAGAGGTTAAATGGGAAAGTTAGCTTTAAGTAAGGTCAAGATTTCACGCAACATGTGTATTGAAGAAGAAGTGTATTTTGTTGAATGGGATAACAGTCTTGAAAGACCAATTCTGTCTATTCTTCTAAATCCAAGCTAAGTATTTATAAACAGCTTTAGGTGTTCAGCCTCTATGGCCCTCTATGGTAGCTATATCTAGATTCAAAATGAACAGGTCAATAGTGAGGAAAAGGGGATTGAGATAGTCTGAAGTAAGTACAAAATTCCTGGTATTGTGAGTGGCTCTCAATATTTAGGATAAAGATGCTTTTCTTTTTTTTCCCCTCCTCCTTTTGGGTCTATATATCCCTTGGCACAATGGGGCTTGATCTGTAACAATGAATTAACAAAGAATGAAAGAACTAGTGAAGCATTTCTGTGCTTAAAAAGACTAGCATCTTCACCAATGGTAAGACAACATCTGCAAGGAATGTCAAAGTACTGGTAGTATCTCTCTCAGCAGCTGTACAGCCATTGTCCTGGCCTGAAACTATGCATACGGGATAGATCAGGACAGAGAAGTTATAAGATACACAGATGAAAGGATGCAGCCTGGTACACAGTATCAGTAAGACTCATGCATTCCCAAATGAGAAATTATCTAGCACTGGTCTCTATAGCATCCAGCATGTCAAGCAAAACTGCAGAGCAATTAAAACCACTTTATTGGCAATTATTAATGGGCACTATAATTTTGGCTCCCAAAATAAGTGGAAAGATTGCAAGGAACTTATCTCACCCCTGTATCAGCAGAAGTCCATTGATCCTGTATTTCACATCAAAAGTAGAGAGGTTTGGGAGTGAATAAACAGGAGGAAAAGGAGTTGGAGAAACTGATTGGTAAATAATCAGAAAGAGGGATTCCTTGGTCTCCCAGCTCTGAATTATAAGTACATCCTCTTTATCCCTCCCCCACCCACATACATACACAATTTCAAAGAGCTTGCAAATGGTTTGGTCAGACACTGGACCACTAAAGATAAAGAGAACAATTAAGAATATTGCATAAAAATGAAGCAATTTCTTTGCATCTGCATTCACTATGGAGATGCCTTTCTCTAAGCCAATTATTTTCAGATAATAAACACAAGGCCGTATCAGAGATCAAGTTGTCAGAAGAAAAGAACCTTAAAGAAACCGACAAAGAACAAAAAGAAATCACTAGGACCACCCCTTGTAAAAATTCCAAATAATCATTAAAATGGTCGATTTGGAGAAACACATTCTTCCATTAAAAACACCATATTGTCTCACAAGGTCTTCAAAAAGGTACACAGGTGATCTGAATAATCACAGATCAACCGGCCTTATTGCACTGGAAGATAAATAATCTGAAAAAAACAACTGCCAAACTGCCTGATCTCTCTAACATATCGAAATGCTTTGGCAACTGAAGAGAAGACTGAACTTTTTCAATAAGCTACCAGGATTTGCAGAAAGATGTGCCCTAACTGGTGGGCTTAAAGAAGTTTATGTTTCCCACCTCTCCCACCTTGTCACACAAACTAACCAGCAAGGTGTGCTGCATTCTTGGAGCACAGGACAGGAGAGCATAAGTAGTGATTATCCAGCTGAAGTCTGTGCTTTGCATGAGAGAGACTCCAAAGGAAACACAGGACGTTCACTCTGAACTGCCTCTTGGGTCCACGGAAGAGGCTCACAATAACAGCATCGCTACATATTTCAAATAGCAGGCTTTTAAAGTTTTTACTCCCACTACAACCACCCAAAGCAGGAGAGCCTGGCCAGATTGTTCTTCTTTTTTTTTTTTTTTTTTTTTTAATCTTGCATTGTTTGTTTTGCATGACTTCTCTGTAAATGTTTATTTACTGGTCAAATAGTACTGGGATAGCGGAGGAGATGAGAAGAATGGCTTCAGGGTTTTCCGACAGTGCGAGCAGCAAAGGGGCTAACGCTCTGCAGCCCACCAGCAGTCTCCCAAAATCTCTGTGCACCCAGGCTGTGCTCATATTTATGCCTAACCTACTTTCCAGTCACTTTTTGTGCCGTCACAGAGCTTTTGTAAATGCACCACTGGGGGCAGGGAAAGTGTAGAAAAAAAATCTGTGCTCCAATTCTGTAGCTATTCACCTGATTCTTTTGCAAATTTGGCCCCATACTCCCTGTAATTCACAAGTTGATAGACACTCAGGAGAATCCAGGATGCTAACGCTCCTGTCAGCCGTGTCCCAAAGAACAAAGGCAAGCTGAAGTATTTTTTAATTCTACCCTCTCAGCTCATCAACACTGAGTTTACATAAAAATGTAAGAACATTACACTACACACACTGCTAATAATCAGAAACTAAAGCTTTGAAGTTTCCCTATTTCACAGCTACTGCCATGACAGATGCTTGCCAGAGAAAACTCAGGGGGCATTTGTTTGCAAGCATTTTGGCTAAGCACAGTGCCCATTGTGCCACTTAATATTTCAGCTATCTCTAGTGTAATCAGGGAGCAGCAGTTACTTATTTATCTCACGTCTTGCTCCTTGCTAGCTACCTACTATCGCCAGCATGACCTCTGAAGCACACACATTAATTTTACCTCAGTATTTCTATAGCATCAATTAATAAAAACTGACTATGTTTTCAAGAAACGCACATGTACTGATAAATGAGGGTCCTGACTTAATTGCTCTGTAAATTAAGAGCTCACAGTAGTGACAATAGAGAATAGTTTTAATATTTAAAAACTCATTAAATTTGTGTACATTTTGAATAATTAAAGTCACACGGCCACTTTAAAGAGCTAATTTAAGTTTAATTCTTAAATGTATATCACAGAAGAACTTGATCTGTTGAAAATTATTAGTTAATTTTCAGAACAACTTAATTTTTTTCTTTTATTTTCCTGAAATTCTGCATTTATTTATACACTTATCTGTCCCTTCTGCCTACCAGAAATTGCTTGCAGGATGGTGAGATCAACTCGTACATTTGTCAGCTTTCTGTCCATATAAAGCAGCTTAAACCTAATGTTAATAATGTGTTTTTATCTTTTCTGTTCTACAGTGGATCGTAACTCCACATTTTAATCCTTTAGATCTCTGTCAGATCCATTGATTAATTTTAAATAGCTGGTGTTTTGGAGAAAACAACTTTCTTTGTTTATGATTTGCAGCTGTGTGAAGCTGTAGTTCAAATGCCCAAGTATGCATTATTTTGACAGAATTTGCAAGGGTTCATGGAAACCCCCTGTCCCTTACAATTATATAAACTCAAGGGATGGTCAAAGTTAAACCTACAAACTGTGGCTAAGCACCATTTCCTTTTCCACTCAGAACTCTGCTTTTTAGAAGTGAGTAGTATTTTAAGCAACAATATCTGATTTTCTGGGTGTCACGAGAAGTACTGCTAACAAAAAACTGGTTCACTCTCTTCACTTGAATATTCTTGTGGAGTTCAGGAGGACAACTCAAAAAAGAAAGCTGGTTCCCTTCCTGAAGATCATATTCTGAATAGGACAGAAACAATTCCTAGTTACAGCAATTCACCCTTGTGCAGTTAACTTTTCTTTCTCCTGTGGCTCATATGTCAATCTTCATATTATTACTACTATTTAATCAGTGATTAAGCTGCCATAGAGTAAATACAGACAGATTGTGCTGCAACATTTCTATGCTCTTTCAATATTATGAAGTATAATATGCAGGTAGGTGCTTAGATATCAAAGTGATAGACACTTAATTCCTGAAATAAATAGAATGATTCTTGCTGAATTGTTGCAAAGCAACTTAAGTGTCTAGCTGTAGTTGAGGAGATGAAGTGTTCACTGACTTTTTAATAATGAGGGGAAAATAGTGCAAATGTTGTGTGACTATCTGTATGCGTTTTGAAACTTAATTCCCTTCTGGTTTTGTCTTCCTTGTGCACTAATTATCTAAGAACATCCTGGGATGAAAAGTTTTGGATGAGAAGAAAAACAGGCACGGTATACAGAACAGCACATTTGCACTTGTACTGCTGAATTTTCAGAGTGCGCGCTCCAAGCTCCTAGTCCTGAGTAGTCCCATAGGAAAACTTAACTACAGATGATACTCAGGTGGATAGAAACATGTCACACCACTTATGTCTGCTCAGAACAGCTCAGATTTTGGCTATGGAAGACTTGAACTGCTCACCAATTCATCAATAATCACTTGCAGTGATCTCTAAAGCCAAATAGAGGTGATGTAACTTCTGCTTCTCTAAATTCCTTGCTTATTTATTCAGATTTCATACTTTAGCCTTTCTAACTGCAGCGCTGCGTGGGAAAGTTACAGTCTGGTGATTCTTCACTGTAGCCTGAAGTCTTTTTCAGCATCATTGCTTCTCAGAACAGAATTCCCCATCCTAAAAGCGCAGCCAATCTCCTTTCTTCACAGAGGTATGCAGCAATAAAATGTATGGTGTTTGAACTGTGGTCCAGTTTCCCAAGGGGTTCTAACATCTCTAAGGAGTAATGCTGTACTCCTATCATCTCTCCTCCAATCTTTGTGTCATCTGCAAACTTTCCCAATCACTAGTGTGTGTTTTCTCCCTTGTAGTTGATAAGATTTTAAACAGTAAAAGGTCATAGCTTGTCTCTGTAAGACCTTGATAGAGACACATCATTTACAGCAGTATTTGTGAGATCAGTTTGAATCTATTCAAGGTGTGTCATACACACTTTATATTGCTCTATTTCATCAAATCTATGCTATGTAAGCCTGTATGTGTAACCTATGTACATCTACCATGCTGATATGATTACCTTTAACAACCAAACTTGTCATCCTCCCTTACCATGAAGTTCAGAGGTTGTGAAGGTTGCGGTTAGCAGATCTGCAATTTGACAGAGCCATATGTCAGCTCCTTCTCTATGGTACAAAAGAAACAAAGGCTTTGGAAACCTCTGTTGCTGCTGTCCAGCTTTAGGTATTGGAAGTTTTTTTCCTGATCATGATAATTTTTATGCATATTCAGCTGGCTAACAAATGGGCTTCTGAGTTTTCTACTAGGGACAGAACTGTATTTGAACTAGACAATCTTTTTCTATAACATTAGGTAGCCTTTCCAAGACATCATGTTTTCTTAACTGACATTTCTTGCACTTAGCTTTTACAAATAGAAAAAAAAAAGTGGTTATTGCGAGTTAGCATTTGTATGTTATTACATTTCAATAAGGGAAATGTGGAAATCTGGAACAGAAACTAAAAACTTAAAGTAAACCAGAAAAGCAAAAATACCACGAATTCTAAAGGTACATATTGTATTCAAATTCTCATTAGCTTTTCTTCATCTTTCACAACCTTAATCTGGGAACAGTTCATACTCCATGTTCTTAAGGTCAGGATTTTAAGGTCCGTAACATCTAAGTGTGTTTTATTATTTCATGTAAAGTACTGAATTTTCACACTCAAGTCCTTGTAAGATTTATGAAATTTGGTAGTACTCACCTGGTGACAGGGCGGGGGGACTCTGAAAAGTGACATTCTTTGCAGTAATGGACAATACTTGCATTGTATTTGTTGGTGATAGCAAGGTGACAAATTGTGAGACCACATGATAGCTGGCAGCATT
>NW_010391983.1:19733-42544 GCF_000710305.1 Buceros rhinoceros silvestris | reverse complement strand
GCAGGACATGCTGGAGGATGAGAGAGAGAGAGCACATTAGAGAGCGGAAGCTGCAGGGGAATTTAAGCAGGCAGACTACAATTACCCAGGGAGGGACTTAAGCAGGAGAGAGGAATTAACACCTATAGTCTTGTGAAAATTGCTTATGATCTGTAATGACACAAATTGGTGTATTAGCTCGAGCTTCATTGGTGAGATAGCGTTAACTAGTGGAGGGTGCCTCTTAAACTATGCCCGAGATTTACTTCTAGTGTATGTTCTGGCCTTTTTCTGCAGGTTCTAGAAAGACTGCAAAACCTGTATGGAGACGCAGTGCTCAGAAATCCCTTTGCATGTTGTTAGTCCCAGCTCTGGGGCTTTACATGAGAAAGGAGAATCTTTATGTTGTTTGGTAACATTCTCTACAACACCTGGAATTTCTGAAGGATGGGTTAAGCACTTAACTCTTTGTTTGTTGTGCTGTTTTTAGGTAATGAGTTGTGTCAAAATGTAAGGTAATGACTCTATGTAGTGTTACCTGATCTAATGTGTTTATTATGTGCAATTATGTGCCAAAAGAATGCATTCATAATAGCAGCTTGAAAACTTTTTTAATGTATGTAGTAAATGGTGTGAAATAATTATACAAAAATGTACCATATAGAAAAAAAAATGCACAAGGATAAAATCAAAGAGGATTTGTGAGGATGAGAGAGAACTTTGTTTTCTATGGTGTTTTCAGATATTCTGTGGGAAAATTGCAATTTTCTGTTAAACTTTGGTATTCTGATTCTACAGTCATTGGCGCCAGTGTAAGAACCTTGACAGATGGACAGGTAGATATATTATTGTATTTTACTCAGTAGGATGCCTCCATAGCGGGCATTAAAAGGAAACAGAAGCAAGACATTTGGCAATGTATATTATATACATTAGAAAACAGAACCTTTGAATCAGACAACCATGTTTCATTTAGAATGTGTTTTATTTGATATTTTCTTTGCCATGTTTTACTTTTTATTGTAACAATGTTGTTGTCCTACACTGCCCTCCAGCATTTCTCTTTTTCTTGTACATCAGACCAATCTCTTAGAAGCCTACCAAAACCTTCACTGCTTATAACACCTCATTTGCATATTCACAGATGATATGATAACCCTCTCCGGGAAAAAAAAAAAAAACAAAATTCGCTGACTGTGGTAAATTAACATGTACCTTAAAAAACAATGCATACAGTATTTTAAGATTCTATACATGTGTGTGTACATATATGTGTATAAACATATTAAGGACACACAAGTATTTATAAATATCTATATATTTATATATATATACACCCATGAACAGGTATTTGTATTTGACATTTGTTGTTCTGCCTTCATCCTGACCATTACCATTCCAGTAGTGGATCCTGTTGTGCATTAGAATTCCGATTGTGGTCCCTTACTGCCTCCTTCATGACAGCTCTATTGCTTCACAAGCTATTGTGCTATGTATGACGTTGACTGGAGACACTGGATACACATCAGCAACGTCACAACATGCATAATAAGGTGTCTCTCGGTGGCATATACCAGGAGTGGGCAGTGTTACGTAGCCCACTGCAAACTTCTGCACTGGGGGCACCGTGACAACTCTCCACCTGAGGGTTTGTCCTCCAGAGATGACACAGCCAAGGGTGGGATGGTTCCTACCTGCTTCAAGCACCTGCCCAGACAGCCCTCCTGGTGAGCTCCCAGTCACCGGTACTCACTGCCTTTCCAGCACCTTGATTGGTTATCAGCCGAAGCTGTAACAAATGGAAAGTTTTAGAGTATTCTTCTTTTCCTCCTTGCAGTTGACATGCTTTAGTGTAAAGGAGATGACATGATGTGCTCTAAAACAAGTAGTTCTCTGTGGCAGCCTTTCCTGCCTCTATTTCCTCCACACCAGCAACACCGCCTTTGGTGATCGTTCTCTCTGGGGCCTCATCAGAGGCCATTAAAATGAAAGGGAAACTTTCTGTTGACATTAATGAACTTTGACGTAGACCTTAAAACTCAGGAAGCAACAGTATGACAGCTGCATTGCTAGAAATAGATGGAAATCTTTGGAGTGTTGTTGTCCAAAATGCACTAATCTTGACCCAAGAGTGTGCAAGTAGAAGCAGCATGAGGAGTATTGATTCCCTTCAGTTACAGTTCTCCAGTGAGCAGAGAAGAAATAGGACTCCCCGGTCAGGAGAAATATTATGTCAGCAGTTTAATTCAGCAATGGGTGTTTTTGAGAAGCCACTAACACAAGCAAAAACGTGATTTCTCGAAGTGTTTTCTTAATATGGTAGCATCAATAGGAATGCATCTCGGAGAGCTCAGAGACAGGCCTGCATAAAAGACAGGAGGAGTTCAAATTAGCAAAAGAGGGAAAAAAAAATAAACAAGAGACAAGGATTCATACAGTGCAGAAAGCAAAGCGTTTCCAATTTATAGCTGTTTCTTGATAGAATTAGAACAGAAAGCATAGAGAAAATGCTGCCCATACCAGGTCTCATCCCCATTGCTTCAACAGTCTTGCAACCTCAACAAATTCAAGTACAAACTGTCTGTCCCAGTTTGGTAATATTTTCATCTCACTGTCTTTACCCTCAACAGAGATGTTGCTGAATGCTTGGAATTCTTGCGTAGAGCAGATCCCAAGTCTCTTCCTGCCTTGTCTCCTGTGGTGTTTGTTCTGTTCATTCCAGAATTTACAGTCGACTCACCCAGGTCAACCCACTTCGTCGAGGTCCTTAAAAGCCCTCCAGTTCTCAGTCCTACCTAAATAAATTATTTTACTATCTACAAATTGCTCTTCTTCTGTATTTGCAGTACTCTGCTATTTCTTATTTCAACTTTCCTGGACGCTAACAAGATGGCTCCTTGTTTTGTCTTGCATTCCCACTGCAATTCAGTGTCCAAAGGGTACAGCTTCCAAGGTACACACACCTTTCCTTACTTTCTCCGAGAAATGTCATGGAAAGAAGAATGAGTGATAGAACAGGGTTCTGGATATTTTTTTTTTTTTAATTCCAAAAATTACTTAAGCTGCTGCTGCTAACCAGTGTCCTACACTACTTTATGACACTTTTCTTGTTGTTTATTTAAACAGTTTAAAAAGATACATAAGAAACTCTCTGTGGAATAAATCCTTCTCTCAATTTTTATTCAAGTCTTCATATATCAACTGCACAGCAGATCACTGGGTTGTTGTGATCTGTTATTTGGGTTTTTTCCCCCTGTTAACTCCCACAAGTTCTGTGCTTGGCATAAAAAAGACCTGGTACTAGAGACAGATGGATGTCCGAATCTTATACTGGCTGAAAGACAAATAGGATGTGTTTCTTGTACAGTGGAAGTGTTGTAAGACCAAAAAGTCTCATTCTGTTTCCAGCTTTTCATTTTCTCCAGGGAGCTTTGCCATTGTGAGATCTTAAATCTTTCCCAGTGTGTTCCTGGGGTCAGGAAGAGCTCAGTCTCCATTGCCTTTTAGTACCTTGCTAAAATGCGTGTGAACGGTAGTACTTTCAACGCACAGCACTGTTCCACTGTGCCCTGAATTGCAAATGCCAAGCTTATTTCACAAAACCAGCCATGCTCAGAACAGCTGGCAACCCCATGATTAGCGCGTTGGGCTGTATTTAGGCCAGTGGCAGCTTCCAGCAACCCCTAAGCTCCTGGTCCTGGACTCAAGCCTCCACAACCTGATTCACTGCTGCTTTTTCACCGTTCCTCCCTCCCAATCAGGGTCACAAGTAACTTGTTTTTTCCACATGCCATTCTGCTGTGTGCTTCCACCGTAAATCAGTTGGGAAGCTGGTCAAATAATAATGTATTAGCCATCATTAAGGAACCGCCCTGCAAATTGTGTGTATTGCGCTACGTCTTTGCAGAGTTGTACCATACAACTACTTATGTTCAGAGTTTCCAAATACTGATTGCTTTTTTAAGAAGCAGATTTTATTTGTTAAGGAAGGTTTTTCAATTGAATACTGAGAACAAGCTGATGGAATTATTTTCTTAATCTAACAAACTACATGTTTATTTCCCTTGCATTGACATTCTTCCTGGGAACTGGAGAACCTAAAAAACAACAACAAATGGAAGAATGAACAAAAGAAACAAATAAGTTTTAAAGGTTTTATTGTTTTGAAAGTATAATTGCCATCAGCCAAAATAAGTAATACTCTATCTATTGGAATTTCTGTTCTTAAAATCATTCAAATCTATGTAATTGTGAAGACCATTAAAATATTTCAAGCACAGCAGAACTGGCATAAAATTTGCGATTGAGGTACAGAGTACTTCCAGAGTCCATTTTCTGAAAATAATAAATAAATAAATAAAATCAATGTAAATATATTTTTTCCATCAGTGCCACTGCAAATTATGCATCATCATCATTCAGGCTGAATGATAAAGCAGGTTAGCCCATAGATTTGGAACAGAAGAACTAATTAATCCCCAGATAGACAGTATTTCAATAAATGAAGTATTTAGAATTAAAAAAGTAGTAGTAAAAATATTTAACTAAGAGGACCAGGGCCATTATTGAAATGATGTCACACAATCTGGGAGGCATTGTCATGTTCAGTAAATTAGCATGGCCTAACCACAGCAGAAAATTTCCTTGAGCTGCAATAAAGACTAAATGCTTTCAGACTCCCATGATCCTTTGTAGTCATCATTTTAAAGCGCTGCCTTAGTGAGCTAAACCTGTAAAGTTTTCTTTTGAGCGGCTGTAAGTTGATTAGATCTATTTCAGCCTAGTAGTGGTAATAGGCTCCTCTCTGTGAAACTGCTTAGCCTCTGCTCCCCTGGCAGCTGGAGAAACTGGAATTAATCAGGTCTGCTGGGGACTTCTTCAGCATCTCCGCAGGCCAGCGACTCTGGAATCATTTACTACAGAATCTTACTGTCAACTCTTTGTCATTTAGGCTTTTGATTATGCTTGCTTTCTTCAGAAAAAATGGAAATGGGTGACAGATTATCCTAATGCAGAATTTCACTAGTTACTTTTATAGGCATCTATTATCCTCCTTTGTACTGTCCATAAAAAGAATGTAGGTGTGTGCAAAGATTTTTGGGGGCAGAGATATGAAGAATATGCTATTGAAATTAACATATTTCTTCTAATTAAAGAATGTTTCTTTCTAATAAGGAGACCTTCCCCCTTCAAATAACTGCATATTGTTTTGTCACTGGCACAATATCTGGATTTCCCTCCTTTTTTTCTTAAAACTTGATAGCTGGGGAAAAAATTCTTGGGTATCATTACTTACAATGCTACTGTCCAATAACACTACTTCCTACTGTACTGAGTAGATGCAGATTGGTTTTTTAACTGTATTAAAATAAGCCTGAAGAATAAATGCATTTTTACATAGACTGCTAACTATTCTGAGCTTTGGTGAAAAGAAAGCAAAGAGTCAACACTGAAAAAAAAGAAAATTAAATCCGCCTTCTTTTCAGCATTTCATCCCACAGATATATGGTTCTATAGACTGAGAGCTCTGTCAAGTGTCAATGGGCAGTCTGTTGCAGTCTTTAATGAAATCATCCCCCTTTTGACATTTAAAAATTTGGAGCTTTATATTAGAAACGGTTATACACAATGACAAAAATCTCTTTATTTATATGAGAAGAAATACTGCATGACATTCAGAAACACAAGATTTTCATAGGTGGTATAGGGAAATATTGTGGAGCAAATGGTTGAAAATTTTATCAAAACTTGTGATTTATAAGAATCTTTTGTTTTATACACATATATGCATTTCATAACATAAAGATATATACATGCTTTTTGATGACTAATGTTCAGTACAATCTCTAAGGATTTTGGCAGAAGATGTTTTCCACAAACAAACAATGAAGGGAACAAATGGTTTCTTTTTTCTTTTATCTTTTCCATATTATTTTTGTTTCTTCTTTGATGCTGTTGTTTTGTTCAATTTCATTCTAGAAAGCAAATTTAAATCAGAGTTGCCTTAACAGGTTAAATACATTGAAATTTTAAAACTATGCTTATTTTTTTTTTTAATAACCCCATTCAAAGAAAGGTTGTCATTGAAGCTCTAAGAACAGAAAAAATGGCTATATTGAATGATTGCCAAAATGCCAAATATGTTTCATTATTAATGTTGTGAATGACTCTGTGAATTACAGAAACAGGCAACAGTCTCCATGAGGTTGCCTCTAAACACAAAAAGCCTCTCTCTATATGTTCCTTAATAGACTTGGTAACTGCAGCAATCTTGAACTCTAGAACCATGAGATCTGAGTCACATCTACACCACATATGCCACCTAGATTTCTCATTTTTCTGTCTGCCTATGTCTGGTTGAAGAGGCATCAAAATCCTGAGGACTAATTTTCTTCTGCTGACAATTAAACGTGATTGTTCATACAGGCTGAGTTCAGAGGATGAGCAGTGTGCTTATAACAGCTAATTTAAATGAACTAAGTTTCTTCACCTAGTTTTCCAGTGGGCTACCAGGTTTGTTTCTGTAAGGACTGCTACCATCGGTACTATGCCCCTTCTTTTTTAACACTCTGCAGCCACGGCTGGTTTGTAGCCCGCTCATTCCAGCTGAGCAGGCTGTGTGCCTGGGTGAGCCCTCCAAAGATCAGCTTTGCTGCTCATCCAACAGCCTCCAGGAATGTGCCTCTTGTGCCCATGCTGAGCCTCTTGCTATCAGGTGGTGACGAAAAAACAGTGTTTTTTTTCCCCTGTATTCATGTGTCCTGGAGCTCTATGCAATAGAGTAGGGGCCACGAGGCTGGGGCGGTTTGGCATTGTCTCTTCCACAATAAAGCACACGGCTGGCAAAACTGGTGTAACTAGAATAGAAAGAGACTCAGTAATTGAGCTGTTTAACGCAGAGTGGCATGCCACCTGGAAAGCACCCAATCCTAATGCTGCCTCTTAATGTGCACGGAGAGTCTTCCTCACCCTTTCAGAGGAAAAAAAACCCAAACCCAAAACCAAACAAAAAAACCAAAACCCCCCAAAACCAAACAACTAACTCACAGACAACCAAAATAGCCACCTGCAGTTAAATTGTAGCTGTATGGTGTCTAAATTGTGAGCATCCAAAAATCCCCAGTTTTATGTGCTAATAAATAATCCCAGTCGGAGAAATCACAAATGGTTAAACACACTAAATAGGTCAGGTTTATTCCGTTAATGTTCATGTTCATGTTCTCTTTCTCTATTGAACACTTGCCCTTCTTTTATCCTTAGACTACTGTGGTCATTTGTCAATGACAATTTGTTGAGTTTGGATGTGTTCTTCTTCTCAAGAAAAGGACTTCAGATTAGATCTGTACAAATATTGAGGCAGCTAACCTTGGGAAGTGTCCACTGACATCACCATTCTTAGCTAATTGCAGATGTTCAGCACTCAAGTGGTAAATATTTAACAAGAGGGGGTTTCTCTCTCGTCAGTATGCCTCCCAGGTACTCGAGACACTGCAGTATTTTAAACAAGATGCAACGCATTTTACCCAAGGTCTGCCAAACTATTGCGCTGCAGATGTTCAAAACGAGGTTTCAAATCCTGTTGAAGGACATGTGAAAAACAACTACTGTAAAGTTGTTACTTCAGAATGCAAAGCATTACAACTCCCTCTACATTGTTAACAAGCTGCTTCTGTGTCTTTTCCATGCAGTTTATTTTGTAACGAAGCGATACATTGCTGTGTGAACTGTTTAGGGTGAAGCCGGTTTTAAAACCTGATTGCTGGAAATAACTCCGTATGTTCTGGCAGAATCTGAACGGGCAGTGTTCAGAAAATGGGGGCTGAATTTCAACTTCAGAAGAGAGGGTTGGGTAAATCTATAGCAGTACCCAGAAGTGTTTTCTGGCTGCTGTGTCTTCTGATTTGAGGTGTACCTCTTTTGCTCTCTTCATTTCAGGCTGCTGCACAAAGTTACATGGAACTGTGTCTCAATCTGCGTTCATTTCTTCTGTGGCTTGGTCTTTTCCACCCTTCTCCTTACCTCCCAATTTCAAACAAATATTTTAGCTTCAGTTTTGCTATTGCTGTGGTTTCAGATAATTTTCCTTCATTTATTTACTTTCCCACCCAGAACTCCCTCTCCCATTTACTTTTGTCAGGGGTACTTCAGACATGATGAGCTCCTCGGAGCGGCCTGCTCTTTTCAGCTCAACTGCTTGTCCAGCATAGCCTTTTAGAGCCACTGAATCTCCAGAAGGACAGAGCAAATCAGGGAGGATATTGTACCTTGACGAAAAGCCTAAGCATCATCCAGCGTTCAGGTTCTTAATATTAAGGTGTGTAGCATCAAACTCCATCTTTCATCTGCTGAAATCTACAGTTCTTATACTGAGAATGCACAATTGCTATAACTCTTTCATCACATTTTTAAATAATATAATACAGTAAAAAAAACCCAAACCAAACCCACATTTTAGTCTTTGGCCTCTGTAGCAACAGTAAATATTTCCATTCTTTTTGTTCCAATAACATGTATATGGACAATCATATAGCTCCTGTAAGCCTGAAGGATTTTTTTATTATTATTTTAAGTTTTTGATAAGTAGATACGGTAGAGAAATAGAGACATTGGAGCTTCAAATTAAAAGGGCGTAATCAAGAAGGGCAAGACTTTTGAACTGAATCACTCTAAATGAACTGGGAGAGGTGAGAATCAATCATTACAAAAATTATATAATTTTAGGTCTCAGGTTAAGTTCTGTGAACTGTTTAATGTCATAATTGGCTGCTGCCAAAATCGTCAAGTTGAATGAAGCTCTAAGTTTAAAATGTCATAAACTCTCAGCGTAAAGATTTATATAACACAGGTATCTGACCTACCACCACAGGGCAGGAGGTATTTGTTAAGTCTTATTTGACTTTTGGGAAACAGGAAAAAAATGACTAGAGAAAGAAAACATACATCTTCTGGACAATATCAAAACATTTTGAATCTAGCCTGATATCTGAGCAATGCATTCAGAAAACTGTGATAAACATAGTTGTTTCTTATTAAAAAAATCAGATTTGATACTCCAAATGGAAAAATTGTGTTTATTATGACGAATGAAGGTGGTTAATGTCAAATCTCAACACTGTGTACTTAGCAAGAGTTTAATGGAACTTTTCATAACTAAGTAAACTCTTTCTGAGGTTTTGCAGCCATTCAGTGGCTCTAACCGATTGAAATCTTCCCTATAAGAGTTTATTTTTACACTGATGACCAAACCAAAGGTTGTACATTTAAGTGTGTGTAAAAATATAGGGTCAAATTATGACGTCATTCACTGGCCTAGAGAAAACATTGTTGCATGGGGTGTTGCAGTGAGTTCAGGGGAATGAGGTAAGGACTGGAAAACACCATCTTGCATAACAAAGCAGAAAATAACCTCTCCTATAAGTAAAGCCATACAGCTTGGTGATGTATGCAAAAACATCTAAGCAAACCCATCCTAAAACATGTAAGCAACACTTTTTCCTTCTTATTTCATACACCATGGTTAGCTTGATAAAAGGCCATTGTAAGAGCACTTAGAAGATATCCTATTTATCTAAAGCCTCCCGTTTGAACATGGGAAAAGAAGATCATCTGTCTGCATGTTGGTAGCTTCTTTGTTCAACAGTGAAATTTACGTAGGGCAACAAAGACAAGGGGAGAGGAAAGATGGATAGAAGATTTAAAGTTATTAAACTTGAAGTTAAGGCCAGTGACACTGCCTCTTTGTCATTTACAATCATATAGCAATCTAATGCAATTACTTTTCTGAGGGAAATAAAAAAGTAAACATGAAAGTATTTTAAGCCATTCTAAAGGTGGTGTATGATCTGGTCCTCGCCAAGGAAAAGTAGGTAAAGCTTCATACAGAGCTAGGTAGTCATGTGTTTCTTGTTTCCAGCCATTTCTATGGACACATTTCTTCACCGCCAAGAAAAAACAGAAGGCAGTAAGTACCTACTCCCTATACAGTGTTCATGTTACTAGATCATCCAAGCTTGCATTCATAAAGATGCTTTACTTAAACTCTCCTAAACAGTAATGTTTCTTCCCAAGTTCTTCCTCACAAACACTTTTCTAAACAAATAACAACTCAGAGAGTGTATGACTCTTACAGGGGAGGAGGGTTGTGTAATTTTGCACAAGAGACGTGAAAGTCACTGTTTTATTTAAATGTCATCCTTTGTACAAAAGCACTGAAAATCAAAGCTCTTAGAAAACTGCCAGTCTGTCCATATTTACCTTCTCTTCCACTTATTTTATTCTTGTTAATTAAGCCACTCCCAAACAGCTGCATTGCTGAGCTTTTGCTTTGGTCACAAGGACCTTTCATCTCCAATCTTGAGGAACCAAACATTTAAATGTAATAAAATGATTATTATTTTACCTCCCCAGTTTCTGCCAAGTCAAAGAAAAATATTCCTCCCAGACAGCCCTGGATTCCCTCCTGACCAAATTTTTCCCACCCCTCACCCGAACACTTGGACGTTGGTATCATCTTTTCTGGATAGGTCCTGTCTGAAAACTCAACCTCTTTCACTCTAGACCTAGCTCATAATTATTTTTTACCATTCAGAAATACAAACAGGAAAAACACTGAAGTAAGGAGTCAGATAAATTTTGAGAATAATAAGAGACCACATTTATGCAGTAAGTTTCTGCAGTAAATGTCACACATGTGTCTTTTTAGAGGTACTCATCTGATTTCAAAAAGCGGGAGAAATGTGAAAAAAAATTTAAGTTCACCAAAAATGAAAAACAGAAAATCTGAACAAGTAAATAAACTGATGAACTGGGGTGATAACATTTACTTTAATTTTATTTTGCAGGCTTCTTTTTTTCTCTTCCAGTAACATACCTCTTCCTCAACTTATTTTTCCTGAATAAACAGGTTTCAGAGATTTAACAGATGCCATATCCAGACAAATGTTCACCTCTTCTGTAATTTGTGCAGCACTCAGATTCACTTAGTTGTGTGAGGCTGAGAATGTTTCATTTCACTACAAAACATATGATTTTTCTAATGCCTGAGACTAGGGCAGGGTTAATGGCAAATGTCTGCTTAGCTCTTGCGCTGAGTTCAGAAGTGGAGGCTGATGCAAAAAAGCCCATCTGCAGACCCACGTTGTAAAGCAGACAGAAAAAAAAACCAAAACCCCAACCACCAAAAAAACCAAACCCAGAGCACACCACTGTTCACAAGCATGCCAAAGCCTTTCTGTTTGCTTTTAAGGGTTAGAAACCAGAATTATTTTGGTAGGAGAGGGCATTCTGAGGGCTGGCATGCAAATGTTCATAACAACTGTCCCGCTTTGCTCCAGTTCCTGTTTATTACTTCTTATTCTTTACAGTATCAGTAAATCCCTTCAAGGCTGCTCTTATTATTGAAGAGAGGCCCGCCTGGGAATGTTTAGGTCCTTTAGTAATAGCCTTAGGCCCAGATCTAATGTCTGCTGGAAAAGGATTCCTTGCTTAAAGGAAATACTGATGACAGTTCGTTAGGGTATCACAAAAAAAAAAAAAAAAAAAAAAAAAAAAAAAAAAAAAAAAAAAAAAAAAATCTGCCTCAACTCAGAAAGAGCCTGCTAGATATGTGAACAAATATTGTAGGTTAGCCGCTTACTGTATACAGACTGCAAGACACACAGTTGTCCTGTAATCCAATTTTCCTTTAGATGCTTGCTAAGCCCTTTAAGAGCTTTAAAAAAAACCCCCAACTTTATAATGTTTTAACTTATAATATAAATCCACTGATCTGCTATTAATACAATTCCTGTTGCTGTCTGAGGTTTGAGACACATGTGTAATTCTTCAATAGCATTCTCTGTGTTATCTGGAAGGTCTCTCATTGCTGCTGCATCAATGCAAACCAGACTACACCCAGGCGAACAAAGGAAATTTAACTTTCATAAGTTGGTTTTAAAAATGCGTTTACTTTGACTGCATTGAAAGAATCTAAAAAAAGATGAAAAGCATCTTTAGCATGCCAAAAACATCTGGTTTCATATTTTGAGACCAAAAGGAAATTGCATGAAGACTAAAATCTTGTTTTGATTTATATTATTATTGGAGGGCTGAGAAGCTGCCAGTCATAAAATAAAATTTTATGATGATAAATAAATAAGGAAAACAATCTGACAAAACATGTTGTGGAACAAAGCTCCATTTCAAGTTTAATTAACTGATAACAATGTTTATGATAGAAGAACGGTGCCACCAATTATACAGCTAGTAAATGCATGCTAGCAATGCAAAGACTGGCCTATAAAAGCCTGGCTAAAAAGGTTTCTCCTGCAGCAAAATACTTCCAAACACAAAAGAGAAGGTATTCCCTCTGTAGTAAATCATGCAGCAATTAAGACCTTCTCTGAAGACGTTTATGAGTAGGTCTTTATAGATTGTATGACAATTGCTCTGCTTCAATTGCACGTTGTAAATTGCACAATAGTAGTAGTTTCTGCTCTCTAATATACCTACTGATAGTGTCTGGAGAAGCTGACAGTTCAGAAATTGTTACAGGATAGATATATCTGTGGGGAGAGAAGCAAAAAATAAACGTTTGCAGCTCTGCAGCACTTTCCCTTTTTCCAAAACATTGTATGCAATTGTAACGAAGTGTTCCAGCAAGGAGATTATTTTAGAAACATGAAGATCAACTGCGTACTGCAGGGAGAAGTGATCCTTAATCATACATGTAAGAGTTCAGCCTCTTTTCTGGTAACAGAGGCTTGCATTTAAAATTGCTACATAGTTCCAGTCCTTGCGGTTTGAAGATGCTGGGATCACAGCCACAATATGCAGTACAAATCATTAACTTTCAGTTTATGCTATACTATAATTTGCCAGTAACTATATAAAATACAATATACAAGATTTTTCATTACAGATATTATGAATCACTTGCTAAAATAACACTGACATTTCTGTGGATAGGTTAAAAAATCTTGGCTCATATCGTGAGACTACTCCTTTTTCAACTTCTGGAATAATAAACCACATTTAGGAAGCCCTGAATTTGGCTGGCTGTAGAAATAGTACATTAACTATTCAGATCACATGTCTTATCACAGCTTTTCACCCCATTAACTGTAACTGAGCACTGCACTGTTGGTCAGACTACAACCCCAGTACAAGTCCTTCTTGTCCCTTCCTATCTCCCTTCCCTGTTCAGCTTAAAAAACACAGCCCTGTCAGACAAACAAACAAACAAAACTCCCCATTCCAATTGCATATTAAGTAACATAGGAAGGAAATATTTCAAATGTTTCCCAAAAGAAAACATATAGTGGCATTTTTATATATCAACAGCAAACATTTTCAAACCGAACGGAAAAATCTCCTTTGTCAAAGTCAATGCTTTGCAGCGTGGTAAACATTCAAAGAAAGTCAAAGGAGTTGTTGCAAAAAAACTTCTATGATTTTAAGCTTACATATATTTACTTCAAGGCAGGGAAAAAAGATCAAAAACATTCTGAAGTGTATTTTCTGCTTTAGTAATAAGCCCAAAATACTTGGAATTTATGTTTACTTCAGTTCTTTGTTGATCCACATGCCATAATTCCCTCCTGTCTGTATTTTGACCTTGCTCCTTTACCTGTCTTGTACCCTCTCCGGTTCTTCTACAAATATGACAGTCTTCTCAGTCCCCCAGTCTGGAGCTGGTTTTTTATTTCTTAGGTACATGTAAAACTCTTGCTTTTTTTCACCAGTTAACTGAACCTGTGGAGGTTATACTTCTTGTGGTTTCATCTGCGTGCATGTGCATGGACGTTAACATCCTGTCTCCAGTTCTGAAGGGAATTACTTCTGGCATGTTTCAACTCATTATCTTGAATCTTAATCAGCTGATGAAAAAAAAATTAGTTCCATCAGCTGATGAAGGCCCAGAGTAATGAGTCAAAACATCCTGATCTAGAATCCCAGCTGCAGTGAATGGGACTCTACAAGTTATACATATCCTCACTGCATTCTTACAGTCAATTAATAGATTTCCCTCTTCTTTGCACTCCCCCAAAATAAACAGCTACAGGATATTAAGTCATGTGGAAGATTTTTGTCCCCCTCAGACATTTGGTGTCCCCCTCCTGTAAGTCTTCAGAATAGGTTTTAAAAACCTTACCATGCTTAACTTCTTGAAAGCAAATTATGACAGGCGGTTGTTGGCTTTGGAATGCAGTCCAAACAATGTGATGGCTGTAAAGGTCTTTAAAATGTAGCTTGAATATTAACTGACTGAAGCTTCTTAGTAAAGTTTATAGTCTGGGGAATAACATTTTCCAACTGGTAAACACAGGAAATATTTTCTTCCCCATACTGGTTTGTGTCTAAGGCCTACACAATTAAAATGAGAACATGTACCTGCAAAAATAAACTGCACAAAAAATTCCAAAAAATATACAAAAAATAAAATTAAAAAGAGGAGGACAAATACTTTTCCCTTTTCATGTTCTATGAGAACAGCTGTAGGTGCTCCTTATAATAGTAGTAAGTAAAAGAGTTTAACACAATTATTTATCTCTAAATAGACTGTTCCTTCAAGCTGGTGCCTATAAATATCTGGGGAGAACTGTCTGTAGCTTTCACATCCCTTTTGATTCCTTGATACTACTATATGTCCAAATAGCCATGTTGCTTCCTTCTTTCCCTTGGAGTCATAGCACTGTGGCAATCTGCACAGTAATCATACCATACAGTTATCCCTGCATTAGTGACCTCCAGGCTGCATTACTGCAACTCAGACCTAGAAATTAGGCTGTATGGCTCGAAAAAGCTCCACATGGGGGAAAATACGACAGAATGTCTGCTTAGCAAAGCAAATTGCCATATTTATCCACTTCAAGGTCCCCATCTTGATATTTAAACCTCTCTGTGTGATATGAGATCTCTGCCTCCCCATCTATGAGATCACCTCTCTCTACATGGCTGTGAACTGTCATGATAACTCTATCGCTCTGAAACCATGAAACTGCAGGAAGAAGGACGGAATGTGAAGTAGAGGACACAGAATCTTCACAGAAGCCACATCAAAACTTCGGGTGGCAAAAAGGAGCAGAAACTGAAGACCTGCTTCAGAACTCACGGCCCAGTGCAAAATTCATCTCTGACTTGTCTTTCCCTGCACCCACACGAATGTGAATCAAGCTGTTTTTCCTCTAAACCAGTATGAAAGATAAATTGTTATTGTCATGATGGTGAACAAGAAGGGAGGATGTGTGGATCACATGGGTATCATCTGAGGTGACATTAAGAGAAGTTAAGCAAAATTAAACCGAATTTCAAAATTTCCTGAACAAACTCTGGATGTTGGTACATGACCCGTTGTGGAAAACTTTTCTTAGTTGACTGTAACCCTCTCCGGCATCTCCCATTAATGATCTTTTTCTGAACTAACAACATGTTCAAGCCAAATCTTCATTACCTTTTAATCTGACCATCATTGTGCTAGAAAGGAGAACGGAGTCAAAAAAGAATGCAAAGTACAGAAGAAACGCCACTTAAAAAGCCTGAGAAATCTCAAGCATAAGCATTGTAGAAATGTAGCACACAATTGTAAGGATGAAGTTAAAAAGGTGTCCCCAAGGCAATCAGGAGGTTTGAATTTGTGGGGTATAATGCTGACGATAGCTGAATAAGACTGTCATCATCTAAAATGTAATAAATAGTACTGCTAGCAATGTCATTGCTATTGTATATACTATTTGAAAAAATAAAGGATATAATGGTGGGCTTTTTACATGTTAAATGCTACAATAAACAATATATAAGAATCAGAAATAAGAATACAAAAAGGATTGCCCCTTCGCACATTGTTTTACCCTGATTTACATTCTGTGTCATCACACTGGCTGTTGTGACATTGCATATTTAATCAGGATAGAACTGCTACTTTTAACTAGAACAGGATCTGAGACTGCTGATTTATTCTTGCTGTCGACTTCACAGGCTCTTACTGCAGACTTTTGACTTGGTAGCAGGAGTCACCACCTGACTAAGATCCCAGTTCTGTGCCTATGATTTGACAGTCTTTATTTGACACCTGGATATTTCACTGGGTGATTAAATCAGTCCAAGCAAATCTTGGATGACCATTTATGTTTTCAGATGTACAAAACTCAGCACTGACAGACTGGACGTAAGCCTGCCTGGTTTTGGTTCCTGGAGTTATAGTGGCTCAGAATACTTTTTTAGTTCAGCAATACAGTGGTTCTCAGTCTGAAAATTATAAATGCACAAAGATGCAGCTACACCTTTCCACTCCATTCTGGGTAGGGTTGTGCTACTGCTAAATTCAACCTTAGCATAAACATCTACGTGTAGTCTTTGTTGGGCTATCAGCTCAGTGCATCACCTTGGCGCATCCTACTGCTTTTGCCTTGGTGTTGCTGAGTTTCCTGCATATACAGCGTTCCACCTGTGACACATCTACCTGTTACACCATGACTCTCTTTTTTGGTTCTTTCACGTTCTTTTTTATTATGCTTTTTAAAAACTGGAAAGGGGAAAAAAAAGCACTCTCACAAAATAAGCACAGGTAACAAATTGTCTCTTTGTAGCTAAAACTTAAGCTTTACAGGAGACAAATGAAGATGCGTGTTTAATTGTCAATGTCTCAGGGCTAGCCTTAGTACTACACGCTCTTTCAGGCAGAATAGTGAAATCACTGATATTTGCATGGAACAAGTTATCTTTCTTCAGATAAATTCCTTGTGTTTATAACTCAATAATTAGACGTATGAATATACCTAACAACCTCAGCAGTGAAGAGAGAGCAATTTAGTGTTGTTAGTCCCCTTGATACTGTCTGGGTGGCAGCAGGTGTTACAGTTGGGACTACTAAACAGATAATATGTCTTCACACATGGGAACGTGACAGCATACAGAGCAAAAAGCATGCCTCATGGAAGATGCTTCTTTTTTTTCTTCAGTTAAAAACAATGTAATGCAGGTCTCAAAAAGGGGGAAAATGCTGTGGAAGAAAGGTAAATAATTGCCCCTCTGGGTTTTCATACACAACCTACCTCAAATGTGCAGCAATGCCTGAAGCTAATCTCTCAGTACATTTTGTAGCTCCAGTTAGAGTGATATTTGGCAGCTGCTAGATGAATCTGGCTTATCTGTTGCCAAATGCGTGCAGTACATGTGTGTGGCAACTGCTATCTTCACCAAAAAAAGATTGGCTCAACAGTATTTGTCACATTTTCCTTCTACTGTTTCTACCCCCGGGGATGTAACTTTTCTCTATTGTTAACTGTTTTATTTTTCAATCTTTATCTGATGACAGTAATGGATGCTGAAGTGGTGCACTGTCCCACCAGACCTGCAGTTTAGTCCCAGTCTGGTGACTTCTGTGCATACATCCCCAAACTTGACTTGGCTTAAAACCACCTTCCCGCTTTTATTTCAGTGGACTACTGCTTTTAGAAGTTGTCTACAGTCCTTCTGCTTTTTTTGTTTTTCTTACTGAAGGGTTGAGTCTGATCATGTAAATATTATTACCTCATTCACCTGTAGGGATTGCCACAATGGCTCTGCCTGTCCTGCTGCTCAAACCAGTAGGTTACCAGTATGAAACCAGTGTGGCACCAAACCACTTCTGGCCGTGTGGAAAAAGTGCATTGAAGCTCGCAAGGTGTTTTGTATAGCCTCCTCTTCTGCTCTGGAGATGATTGGCCTGTAGTTTGATCAAATTTAGTAAGCAATGTAGAGACTTGGAATAGCCATCTCAGCCCATTTCAGGTACCTGAAATGGGTTGGAGGAATCATGTTTTAAATGTGATTATCCCTGTTCTTAATAGAGAGCTTAGGGTAGTTGTCCCAAATATAGGTACTTTAAATTTGACTGATGCCCACTTTGTGTGCATTTGGCTCAAGCCCTAAAACTTGTCAGGATCAGTAGGTCTGCTAGTCCACACACTGACATTGCAATAGACCGGGGAAGTTGCAAGGGCCATCCTGGGTCTCCTCTGAGTGCTTGGAGTGAGAAAAGTCCTGTGTCCCATGGGGCCAGGGACCCAGGGGTTCTCCCCAAGCATCGAGGGGAAGCAGAATCAAAAAAATCTGCCAAAATTACAAGTTTCTGAATTTCAAATTTTGACAGCCATGATCTCAGTGATTTTACCAGAACTCAAGAAGGCCATCTGGGATCAAACTACTCTGCCAGTAATCTATATTTCTTAGTAAAGTATAACTAGGGAAAGGAGTATAAAATTTGAGGAAATCCAGGCTTTCTGGCTAAGTTTGTGTGGAAACAAGTATCAAGAGGTCCTCCGCTTTGACTTCCTTTGTAGTGTTCTTTCAGCCTCTGTCATTTTCAGAGGCATCCACACTTCTAGAGTCTGAAGTCGAGGTAATAATGGATATCCCAATATTTCTGAAGGCCAGAAATTTGATATTCAGTACTAATGTTAAAGATAAACAAGCCACCACCAAGGCATACTTTCCCCAAACTTCATCATTAGAAGTCTGGCTAAGGAAATAAGAGTGCATGCTTCATTTCATAGCATTTTCATGATGCTTAATCTCTCTAACCTCCTCTACTGAGGCTGAAATAGTTATAATGCAGATGACTTCTCAGTGATTCCCATTAGCTATGGCAGCAAACACAGTTCACGAAAAGGAACACATTTCGCGGAGACAAACAGCGGGTTTTTGTAGGAGTTAGCAAATTGCATTAAAACAATTTTATCCCAGCTTTTCTGATGCAGATGACAAGGAAACATTCATACCAGAGCTGTCCTGCCTGGAATCTGCTAATATTAACGCACTGATAAAGTGACTCTGACATAAGGAACTGCATACAGAAAATTGGAGTCCTGGTTAAAAATAATGGGATTAATATTAATTAATTTTAAAATATGGGTGATTGATAAGGACATATGTTTGGCAAATAGAAAAAAAGACAATATGATGAGGGGAAAAAGATATTTTTAAGAGACTGCCACTAAAGCCTGTGTCTGATCTTTCATGAGACTGAGCCCTTCTTGAAATGTATATTAAATACTTCATGAGATTACCACCATCCAAGTTGGTCCTCAAGGACTTGGGCAAGCAAGACAACAGCAATACTGTGTTCTTAAAGGTTTTGGCATTGATCCTTGTGTCTCATTTATAAGCATCTGGTACAAACAATAAACAGGATATCTCATTCTTCCACCCCCAATGTTCCCATTGTCAGCAAAGTCGTGTGCAAACTTGGCGCACTCCAACCAGCTTAATCCATGTGTTAAATGTTCACATGCAAAAGTTCACAGGCTTCATGTCCATGTGTACAATGGCTTTTCCTCACTCAAAACAAAAGGTATGGAGCCTAATCTCAGGCCTTCCATGGTTATTAGATTAGCTATCACAATCAAGGTCCTGAGGTGAATTAACATCCTGGTGTGTTGAAGTGGAAAAAAATAGCTATGACTCTGTAAGAACAACCCGTTGTAATAAGCCTACCTGCAATGGTAAACGGACAGTAAGTTGGATCCAGGTTTTAACAAATTCAGTGGGAACATTTACATTGATTTCAATGGAAAGAAGATTAGACCATCAGTAGTTATATATCATTCTCCCAGAAGTTAATCTAAAGTACAACAAAACTTGTAGAAGAGCTTCAGAGCTTCTTCACTTCGTGTTTTAGAGGTATGTTTCTGATACTAGTGTTTTAAAAATGTAGGGCAGTATTCTTTGCATAATATTGAGACCTATTGTTAGCTTTCTTATTTTTACACGGAATACTCTGTTAGCAGCTGCATTTCATCACTTCTGACTCAAGGATGTTGGTTCAGTTCAGGTAGTCTTTCACGTTATTTGAATAATCTATATCATACATGGAACGTAAGTTCAAATAAGCCTTCCAGAAAACCCTCTTCCCTTGTACACGATGGCTGATCAGAAGGTTAAGAAGGGAAAAAAAAAAAAAAAAAAGACCTATAGCTGACTACAAAGATTTTAAGCAGAAAATACATATAAACTATCTTAAGAAGAAGAGGTACATATCTGATTAGATTAATGCATCTGTATAATTAAACTTCTATAAAATTTACAGAATAAGGATGCTGTGGACTTTACTCTTTCTTAACAAAGAACCTGTTCTGTTCAATCAATGCCATCTAAGTAAAAAAAAAGATGATAATGAAAAGTACACATATAGTAAAAATAACCCTTTTTTTCTGCAAGCACTTTAAATAAGGCTCCTCAGAGGTGTAAACATATTAGCAGGACCTAGAGATGGCTATCTGCATCTGAATCATTTCAGAGAGCTTAACACAATGCTATAGATTGGTGAAGAAAGTTTAAAATGTATAAAAGAAAAAAGAGCACTAAAAGAGGACACTGAACAGTTTTTTCCCTTTCTGATTTTTCTGAACCGATTTTGCTGAAAATTGTGGGTGTATTTAGTACAAAGCAAGAAGCGAAGCAGAAATTCTATTTATTTCCCCCATCCTTCCCAGTCAATCTCAGGGAAGAGGATCCCCAGGAAGAGTGTTTTCCATGTTTCTGTTACGTGTCAGTTTGGTTCACCATTTTTTCAGCACTCCATTTTGCAGACAGTATGCCAGAGAAAGCATAGTCCTGCAGCCATAGTCAATGATTACTCATGCATTGTCTCTGGAAAACATATGTCTGGATGTGTTAAGTTTGGTCAGGCACAACTGTAGGTTTTGGATAGATCCGAACCACTCATAGGGCCCAGAACATCCCATCAAGCATTGTGCAGTCATTACCAATGAATCCTACTGTATTTGGAGGTAGTCCAGAACAGAGGAGCCTAACTGTTTGTTCAGTCTTTAGCGGGGCATTAAAATACCTCTTTTAGTAGAAATCAAGAAGCAGAACTAATAAACATGATGTTGGAAAAAAGTGGAGCCTCAGCTGTACCTCTTGCTACAGCTTTGTTCCTGGAAAAGGCTCTATCAGCAGTGTAAGAGCCATGCGAATGAGGAGACTTTCTTGATGAGCAGTAACATCTTTCAGATGGTGACCTTGCCAGGAGAGGATTTTATTTCTTATTTTAAACAAATGATTTTTGTGCAGCCTCACATCATATTTTAGGCAGGAAGGCAAAGAGGATTTTGATTGGTGAAATGCTGAATTTCACCAGACAAAAGGATGTAGAAGCAATTATTTAGCTATGCTGTGTACATGACCTTAATATAACAGGGAGCAAATGTCCTTACAAGTTCTGACAGTACTAGACATTTAGGAAACTTGGATACAACTGGCATTTCATCATCTTCATTTGTATTTAATTTCTAAACTTTGCAGTGTGGGAAATCCCCTTAATGAAAAGTAGTGGGTAGGTCGATAGCAATACTGTACAGTTGGATGGCTCTCTTGGCAGTCACTCCTTTAAAACTACACACACGTATGCACACAGTGCCCCCAAAATGTCCCCTTTCATAATTTCACTAATAACTGAGTAGAAGCTCTTATTTTTAACTATTAATGATTCCTAATCTGCTAGAGCCAGAAATCTGCACTGCTATTAATTCACCTGCAGACTTCCCATTGTTTTGAATGGGTATTGTGCAGGGAAGTCAATTGCAGGAACGGACACTTCATAGCAGTTTAAATGAAATGAGCTTCTACAATGAAAAAATGAACACTGAAGCCAATCTAAACCAAGAAAAGCACATCGACATCCCAAGTGAGAGCTGACCTGAAAGGATGGAACATCAGGTGCAGTTGTAATTTTTCAGTTTTAGGAGACAGATTAAGTGCTGAGAGCAGCTGGCAAAATGATAGAGATTATTTACAAGGATTTTTGTTTTTTCTGGGGCTGGGTCCTGTTCTGAAGGTCAGGGGACAGACCCTGCTGCTGCTCAAAAAGAACTTTCTGGAAGCAAGATGGAGCCCATGCCACTGGTAAAACTTAGTGTTTTAGTTTGGCCTTTGTGTAACATCTGCTCAGCCGCTCAACACCAGCCTTCTAGACCATCCGATGGAAAAAGGAAAGACAGGGTGAACACAGTAGAATTTTCTCCTGTTCTCAGTGCCAGTGTTCCTTCAGGGGTACTGAGTTTATTTCCTTAAAGATCAGGTTACTGAGCTTGTGATTTAATGAACCCCAGAGCACCAGGTCCACACACCGTGTCCTCTCCCTGCCACAATAGTGTTTTAGATCCATGGAAGTGCTCTGCTGTGGAATGGACAAAGATTTCCCTGTGAAGGTCTTCTCGTTGCAGATGTAGACCCTTCTCTCTATCCACACATACTACGGGGGGGAAGTGAGTGTGAAGAGCAGCAAATAAATTCAGATAATGCACTACTACATTTCAGGGGAAGAAGCAGTACGTGTTTGTCCCCAGATCAGATCATGGTACAGCTCTTGCCTCATCCTTAGTTCACAGGCCTACTGCTGTTGTGGTGAGATCAGAGAGGACCTAGGAATTATGTCACTGTGAAAAAGACGAGATGTTTCTTAGTCATTCTTGGATAATGTTATAGGCAACTTCAGCTGAAAGTATATGAAACTTCTGCTTGGCCCTCGGGTAGAAAAAGGCTTTTCATGATTGCCATACTTAATATTACTTATATATGATTGTATCGTACAAGATACATACTTTACTGTCTCTCATACACAATCAGTGATTGCTAAGATCTCAAACTCCATTTTTAATTTAGGCTTCTGCTTCCCTTGGATTAATTTTGTTCCTGCTAAGATCTAAAATGAAGCTACTCCAGAACAAAAAACTCAGCCCACATTTTACAGTTTTGATCTGTCCTCAGTTCTATATGAGCTTCTGAAGAAGCTTGCTAACTAGGTTTATTTCACACTCTGTATTGTAATTTTTAGAGATTGAAAATAGACCAAAAAAAAAAAAAAAAAAAAG
>NW_010391983.1:783-19655 GCF_000710305.1 Buceros rhinoceros silvestris | reverse complement strand
AGAGTTAAAAAAAAAACAAAAAAAAAAAAAAAAAAAAAGGAATGCTGGTAATGATGCGTTGTGTTTAAAATCAAAGGTATAACCTTGAATTAGGTGTATCCTGATTTTTGTTTTGTTTTGTTTTGATTATAGTAACTCCCTTTAGTTATTTTATGAAATTAACTTTTTGGAATGATATCAAGTTTTGAGGTCCTAGCTTCTCAAAATCGGCTCCCTTTAATGTTTCACATAAAACATCTCCAGATTATCCCACTTTTCATAAACAACACAAAATCTAAAACGGATCCTGAAAAAGGTGAGACAATAGTTTTTTTCTAGGTATGGTCCCATGGTACTACCAAAAAAAAAAAAAAAACAAACCAAAAAACCAGAGTTAAGACATAAAACTTACAATATAATAAATAAATAAATAAATAAATAAGTTTCCAAACAAGCCAAAATGTTACGCCAATACTTCTTGCCCTAGGAGAGGTCTTCAGGATAGTTATTACTTCTGAGGTTTTTTCTTTCTTGATGGAATGATATTACAATAGTTGTGATTCTGGGTACATAAAGTGAGGCACATAAGGATAGATTTCTGTTTACACCCATGAAATACTGCTCTCTCCAAACCTGTCATTAAACACTGAATTTTTCTCTCCTGCAATAAAGAAATGTAAATGTATTAAATGCTCATATTTAGCTTGGTATTGTTCTACCTTTATACAAATAAACTTAACAACGCTATCTGTTTTTGTCTTATCAGATAAAATTGTTTGGAGCAACGTGATCCACAAATTATCTAAATCATTAGAAATATATCTTATAAACCATGATTTTTTTGAAATAACATTGCAGCCTGAGAAAACATTGAGAGTCACTGTTTAGCATGCCTAAAACCCAGGAAATCAGAAAAAACTCAAAAAAGGCTTTATAATATATTGCTATACTTTACACTCCAAAGGTCCTTTCCAGCTGTGAAATGTTTGCTAAGGATTAGCCAAGAAGTTACCACAAACCTCCTGTCTGATTCATGACATTTTTTTTACCCAACCTGCTGATGGAGTAATTGATAGAAAGAGGTGAGTGACCTTTCTAATTTCACAACAGGAGTCATGATGCTGTTCAGTCTGAAGCTCAAAGAAGGAATACAGATTGATTTCTGTGGAAATTGTGAGAAAATGCCATAAAAATAAAAAAAAGTAAATTTTTACCTTTCCTAAAATTCCATTTCAGAAATCTCAGGGACGATACTAAACAAGTGGAAATAATTTATGGATAAAGAAGTGAATATTTCTTTAGGGATCATTTTGCTGTTCTTTTAGAAAAGAACAGAATTATGCTTGTACCAACAAAAACTAGATGTATGGCAGTAACTACTGCTGGGATAAGTCACTGTGTGACAGGCTGCATTTCCTAGCCAGCCAGAGTGTGAGAGGCAAAAATGCTCTGCTTTAAGTGGAAGAGCTCTGTTTTTCCGTCATCTAAATTCTTTTATTCATGCACAAGAGTGGAATTCATTTTGCTCACCTTTAACCATTTTAATGCTAAATGTTTGTTTTAAGCTAGTCATCTATCCTGCCTTTGGGATTAATGGATACAGATAAGCACTTCCAGAAAGCGATTCATCTCATCCTAGAACAGCTATCTTTGATAGCAATTTATTCCCAGCTTAATTAGCCAGCTTAAACTGCTTAATTCTGGCACCTAGATCGGGTAACATGAACCTCAAAACAAGAATTAGCAAAGAATAGCAAAGCCAATGAAAGTATCAAGACTCGCACAGTGAGAACACATTTATTTGTTGAATAGAAAACATGACAGTCCAAAATCTGCCGTGAAAGCAAAAGAAATACATGGTTAACAAGCTTTCCTAGGCTCATAGTAACGTCTGTGCAGGACTCGTGCTGCAAGATTCTTGTAAGCAGTGAAACACTAGTGCTGATAGAGAGATCCATACTGGATAAATCAGTGAAAGACTTTACAAAAAAGCAGAACTCCAAGTACTTTAATAAAAACATATTTTGCACTAACTATAGCTTGTACACAGTGCAACTCTACCAGCTAACACTGTCAGGCCTTCAATATGGAGGAAGCTTCTGCCAAAAAATCTTGCTCTGATCCCGTTTTCAGAGTTTCTGCATTTACAGCAAAACAGTTAATGAGGTCAGATGACGAGAACATATAGAAGAATCCATATACCTTGGGCCAGGTATGAGCTGGCAGGATGAGAAAGTACAGGGTATGAAGCTGTGATATGGCTTATGGGCATGAATAGTGTACTGTCAACAACTCTGCCACAAGAAGGTAACCAGCATTCTTAAAAAATGATCCAAACTTCATTTGCTAGGTTAAAAATTACTTTCCTGAGAAGACATGTTCAGGAGCTGGAAGACTAACCCCTCTCCTCAGGAAACTGGGTACATCTCAACTAATAAGAGGAGAGGCATATGATGAAGCAAATTACTCAGCAAATTTTCCAGAGGCTCAGTTTTGTATTTATGTGGGAAACCATTATGTTTTAAAGTCTGGTTGTTGACACCAAGGAGCTGGAAATGGAACCAGGTCAGATTCTCCTTTTGATTATACAGGTGTGAGTGAAAAACCCCAAACAAACATGCTGCACTTAAGCGACCAAGGCCAACAGGCTTTTCTGTGGACACTGGGTGCAGACCCAGGTGCACTCGCTCTGCCCACCCTGGGATGCCTGCACCACGTGGCTGCATTAGCAGTGAGATGCCCAACCTGATCTGTCATCGTGAGAGGCAGGCACTGTGCGGGGCTGCTGCTTTCGTGTGGCATTCAGAACAGATCTGGCCCACATGTTGTTGAGTCGGAGTAGAGGCAGTGCAATACTTCTATATATACTTGCACTCCTTTATACAAAATTGAGAGCAGAACTTGGTTCAATGCAAACATTAATACTGAAGCAACAGGATCAAATCCCCCAAACCCAGGAGTCTCGTCCCTGCCCTGAGGGTCCCTCTGAGATCAATGGAAAGAGACATTAATCTCTGGGTCAATTAATCCTAAAATAGGTGTGTTTAAAATACACAGAATAACCCATCCTCTCCTTCCCTTTTTCCACAAACTGGAAAAGAAGCTTAGATACAATGTTTAGACCAGATGTCCAGCCCTCAGAAAGTTAACATCAGCTGAGATGAATCCAGCCCATCTGAAGGCAAAGATAAATCAGTAATTTCCATAAGAAATTACCATTTACCATAAGAAGTATTCTAAGGCTCTTGTAGTTTTCCTCATGCCAAATGCCATAATCCCAGGACATTCAGTGCTCAACTTAAGAATAAAATACACCCCAATATATTTGGGTACAGAAATGCAGCTAAGACATATGAATAACTTTAACTGCTATCTCAAGTATTGCACAGAAATACACAGCGAGACTGTAGTACCAAATTAGACCAACTGATTTACAAAGCCATGTTAGATTTTTTTTTATATATCTCACAAATGTCCAGGCACAAATAAAGAGCTTAACAATATATTCCCATACATTTTTTATACTAATGATTTCCTTGCCTTACTTACAAGTTTTTAAATAAATATTTCATACCTCATTACTGATAATCATTTGGCTATATGCTGTATCAAGTTACATTTCATATGGCAATAAGCACACATCAGTGCAGTAAGATTAAAGCAGAGCAGAGTATGAACATATATACTCATATAGTCATGCGTAAGAGTTGAGGGAAATCAATAAAAGAAGAAATCATCTGTGTAGTCCAGAATTGGTACATCAGCCATATTTTTGTCTCTCTCCATACAGGGAGAGATCCACAGTGTGTGAGAACAGTTGAAAAAATGAACAAGTGACTAAAGTGCAGCACTTTTTAATAAGTTTTTGCCGAGAGCAGAAGGCAAGTATATATTTCTGTACGGATAACTTCTGTCCTTGGAGTTTAAGGGCCATGAGCTGCAAGAATCCTTTTTATGGTATCATTTTTCTTAATCTGGTTAGTGTTTGAATAGGAGATAAATAGCTTTATAATGAATAATAATAATTATCACATAAATAATTTCTTAAAGTAATTTTTTGGCTGTCATGGAAATTAGGACATCTAAGTCATCCCAAGAATAAGGAGATTATGACATAATATAAAAGGATTTTGAGGGAATGTCTAAAAACAATGAAGGAGTGTCAAAGATTATATGTCAGTTGTGCCTGTGCTTAATTGAGACAGGATGGCATCCTGGGAATACTTTTTCGGCTTTCTTTTACATAGATGAGCTTGTAAATGAATAAAAATTTAAGTCCGTGAAGAGTGTATATACTTCTGCTGGAAACACTTATTTTTGCTTAGTAAAAATCATTAAAAATGCAGACTGTAAACAGAGATGAGATAAGATAGTACACAAAATGAGGAAATATGCATCAAAAGGGTATGTTCAAGTAGCAAACTGCAAGCTATGGAAAACTCCCATTGAACTGCGGTGTTCACAATACCAGCTTAGAGGTGAAGTTACAACATGAACATCAGAAGCAACACTACTACTGCAGAGTGGCTATTGGTGTGCTGTTTGCCTAGAGGTTATATCACCTTTCTATAGTTAACATCCTTTTCCTTACAATTCTGTGGTTTTTTTTTTAAATGCACACAGAATATTTTCCCTCCGAAGAAGACTGAATTATACATGACAGCTGCCAGTTAAGCACTTTTAGAAGACACTGAGATACCATATTGATGGAGGAGCTCTAAGAAGCTGAAGAGAACAGTTCTGTGCTATCAGGAAAACTGGCATGATGATCTAATTTTTCAAATCTTAATATTTAGGAATTCATGATCTATAACTGACTTATCTCACAAAAAACCACACGCTGGTCATCAGCTGCTGACAGTAAGAAAGACATGATAATTTGAAACTGGGACCATTGGTAGAGATTTAGGGCAAAAAGGGAAGAACTTAACATGCATATATGCATAAGGATAACAATGACATTGTAGTATTTCTCTTAATTTGTTAAAATACACTATAAATCATAAAATCACCTGATTCCATTTATTTTTCCAATATGTACTAATATATGTAATTTACAAGCAACATTTCAGAAGCTCCTGACTGAAAATTTGACTTAAAGGCTGAATTTGTAACATATGTTGAGGTCTTACTTAGGGACTTCCTGGAGCTCATTTTGGAAAGTGTGAAGCTGTATACTTTCTTACCATACACACCAGTTCAGCCCATGCTCCTTCACCATCTGGCATCAACCCTCTATGTGACACTAGAATACATCCTGCAGAGAGAGGGATGCTCCATTTGTGAGAAACTAACTGATGGTGGAGGAGCATCAAACCTGAGGATACCGCTTCTGCCATTTTTATAAGCAAATGTCTTCACCTTTGTAGGGTTTTGCAAGAAAAAGAGATCTCTCTCTATCCCTTTGAGGGTCTCATAAAGATTGTGCCAAGATGTATGGGAAGGGTTAATCTCTTCTGATATTTTAGGAAGCTTTTTTGAACTTGACAATTTGCTCTGCAGGACTTTGTCCCATCAGACCAGAGAGAAACTGAAACCGAAGAGAAATATGAGGGACTCCGAAGACAAAAGAAAATTTTCCGTATCTGGAAAACAGCAGTCAACAATCACACTTATTTGCTTCCGGGATGCTCTAGTCCATATTTGGGATGTACTGAGATACAGTTGTGGCAGTAATTGTGAGTAATTAGAGAAAGGTTTCATCACTGAGCTGCTCAAAGTTAGCCTTTGCAGTGACTACCTGAACATGAAAGGTGTCAGAAGGTTTTAATTCCTTTTTCCTTTTTCCCTGCCGTGGTGTGAGTGTCAGTCCAGGTGGGTAGAGCCGGAGGAGTGAGGACAAGAGTCATCATGCTACTATGGAGACAACCAGGAAAAAGGATAGGGGAAGTCTTTCTTCTCCCTCCTCTACAATTTATTCATTGCTTTTAAATGTGAAAATACATTGTTAGGTCCATTCCCATGTAAACTAGTAGGAGTTAAGCCACCTCTTGCTGACATGGAGAAAAATGCTCCATGGGAATGATGATGCAAATGTGTCAGAGCAACATCAGCATAAGGCAACCATGGTCCCTTCATCTCATTCACGAGGTGCTCTCAGCTAGTCATCTAGTCAGCTCTTCTCCATCTCTTCTCCTTCCCTTCTTCCCACCAAGATTTAACCCTAACTATACCTTCCTGCCATGTTTCTTCTGATGGCTTTGACACTCCTATGAGTTGGTGCAGTGAACTGAGCTCTCTCACAGTCTGATCAGATATGTGCCAGAATGGGCACCAGAGAAGAAAGCGGGCTGGGGCAGGTGTCTGGGCTGCCTCTTTTGAGGGTAATGATCTGTTTCACTGGCTCAAGTCTCTTGTCCTGTACTGTGAAACTTCCAACTAACCTGTGAGTTAATGCTAAGTTGAAAGGGAAAAAGTTCTACATCCCTGTGCAGTATTCAACTGAAATTGGAGCTTTCCAAAACTTTCAGAGAACTAGGAGCCAGTTGTAAGTACATGTCTACTAAACTGTGCAGTGAACTGGAATTTTTCCCTCCCAGGGAAGTAAAATGTTAAATAACACACTTGACAGATCCCTAAAAGGGATGCCAACAAAGGACATTCAATGGCTTCTATGTTCTAGAGGATCTAAATATTTCAATAGAAATGTGTGTAGAGTTGTTCTCTGGCCATCTCATCTGCCTGGATTTAACTTCACTGGAAACAATTCAAAGAGAAGGGAAAGTACATCTGTCTGGTCACTTACCCAGTCTTGATGGGAAAAAACCCCACCAGAACTCAAAAATCCACAATCTTGATTTGCACCTCATTCTTCACATAAGGAAACCAAATGATTAGAACTTTTTTCCTGGTCTGGAAAACCAGAAATGAAATAAACATATATGTTTTTTCAGAACTGACATTTGGCTGGGTTTTGTTTTCAACAACATAATCTTTTTCACCATATTTTAATTCTCTTGTAAAAATAAGAGGAGGAATGAAAATGTCACAACTGAACTATGTGGGCAAGTTATTGTTTTCAAATGAGATACTTTTTACATTGAAAATATGTTTAAGATATTCAAAGAATTTCTAACAACTTTAAGCAAGACATACCTGACTATCAGCTGACAATAATATAACATTTTCAGTATTTACATGGCTTTGTTTTCTGGCCAGTTGCAAAGAGTGCTAGAACTTGACTTCTCAATCTCAAAATAGTCAAATCCAACATCAGTTGTGAAAGATTTGTGGGACCAAGTTACTTTTCTGCACTGGGATGCCATGCTTAGCATTAAAGACCGTACGACATTAGTCTAGAATATCATTAGTCTGTTATTAGAAAGAATTTGTGTCCATGGAAGGAGTTTCTCTTCTTTGTCAGCTCATCAGGCAAGCTGCTGGAAGGTGAAAAATCCAGGGAGTTTAGGAACTGAGGAGTTGTTGTGGCTTCCCATTGGCTCAGAGGCAGGGTGACAAGGAAAGAGGAAAGTGATCTGTCAGGAAATCACCAAAGAAACAGCTGCAACTTTGTCAAAAGGGAACCAGCTGTGGGGTATTTCACTCTCAGTTTTGATAAATTAACATTTTTCAATGGACCAAACTTTTCAGCTAAAGCATTCAGATCAGCTCTACCACAACCAGACAAGTCTGGCTGAAGTGGAGACCCTGAAAATCTCCACAGCATTTTCTCTGCATTTGCCACATTAAAGGCCAAAAGAGCCTTTTATAACCATTATCTTCAACTTTATTCAAACTCAGAACTACAGATAAAACTTTAAGCAAAACAAACACCTGGCCACAATTTTCTCCACCAGTGAAGTTGTTTCTTCTTCTTGGAGACCTCTACCTGCCTACCTGCCTATTCTATTATCTGAAAAATTTATTTATCCTGCTTGGGTGCTTGCTGGGTCAACAATTACGGTTACTTCTCTGAACTGAGCACAGGAGCCGGATGCTTTCCCCCAATCTTCTCATCTCTGGGTATGCTCGGCAAAGAAAAAGGGAGGTCGCTTCTGTTTCCAAGGGATGCTCAAGCTGTGTGAAGCCTCTGCTTATTACTGTCCTTAATATAATTTATGAATCACCCATATGGAGCCATCATGAAATTTTTGCGTCTAAAGATGCAACCAGAAATTAATATAGAACAATAATTAGATGTTGACAACGCATTTGCTATAATAAATCTGCATAAACATTGCAAAGAAAAGAAATTGGCCTCAAACTCTTAAAAATTACAATATGCTAACCTTCTGCAGTAAACAAGGATTTTTCTTATGTTTAAGCCATTTACCAGTTTTAATATCCAGCCTAATTTCTAACCAACTGTAGTCTTCCTGTAGTTTCTCACTGTATCATTTTGTGGCTGTTTCCTTTCTGTTTAATATTTGCTTATTTTAGTTTAAATCCCTAGAGCAGAACCCACAAACCAAACAAATACTCACAGAAAACAGAGAACAGCTCAAATGTCCTTGGAGACACTCAATTTTTTGTTTGCTACCATTTGTCATCCTCTGCTCAGAGAGAGATCAACAGTTTTTAGCACACAGATCAATATTCTCTTAACCCAGACCTAATCTAAGGAGAGTTTCCCCAGGTTTCACCTTGGCCTACTCCTACGTGCCAGAGTTGCCCTTTTTTCAGCAATAATTTTGTCTGTGTAAGACAGCAATTTTTCATCCTTTGGTCAAAACTGGTGACAAAAGAGGGAATAATGGTTTCTGACATATCAAATGATAGATTTGACACATGGCATGCTGAGCTGGGAGCTTTCACGTGCCAAAGTAGAAAGACAGATAAGCAGCCTAATGGCCCTCCTGACATTGCTGCCTCTTTTTTTCCCTGGTATACCAAAACAGGCAATGCTTTTTTTTTTTTCCCCCTAATTTTTTTTTTTTTCCCCCCTTCCCCTGGAGAAGTATTTTTTTCTATAACTCCGGGCAGGAAGCGAGGAAATGCGCTCTACTCAAGCCCAAAATAAACGTTTCCCTGTCCTGTAAAATGATCAATCTATGCCCTTTTCCTCCAGCACAGTAAGGGCAATACAACATGCTGCTTGAGGAAATACTAACAAATATAGCCAGTGAGAGGGAAACAGATGGGACTAAGAAATTAAACCAGCAGATTTCTGGAAGGTATTCAAAGAGTAGAGTTTATAATACTGAAACAGAACTGCTCTTTAATTTTTAATTTTTTTTTTAAAGCAATGATCAAGATTTACCTTCCGCGGGGCTCACACTCTCCCTGCTAAATCATCCCAAGGAATAAGAAAGGTCTCTTTTGGTATAATTCTGGTAAAAGTAAATCAGATTTCACAAATGCCAGTGCCAGCCTGGAGATAGACGGGCTGCGAGCTTTTCTACCTTTGGTACACTGGGACAAACACAGCGGTCTGTGTACCAATGGGGCATGGCTCCAGGCATGGGATCGTGTTACATCTTTACACACAAAAGCTTCTTTCAGAATCTAAACTAACAAAACAGGAACAACTTTTATTCCTGTATGGTTTCCTCTGGAGCATGTGTTCACATTTAAAATCCTGACCTACGTGTCATTTACTTGCATTCAAAGTTATTTGTAATGCTTTGGTATTACAAAGCAACAGCCAGCGTTAACCTCACTTGCTTACCAATAGCCTATGGACTTTGGCAAAATGTTGTTTACCCTCCTCTAGTACTAGTTCATAAATTCTTTTTATCCCACTATCTTTTTCTTCTCCTTTTCCATATTTTATGGCCAGACAGTTGTGTTAGCAGCCGGCTTATTTTTCTCCACAGTCATAGTTCTATGGACATTTTAAATTTGATCCAATAAAAGAAGAAAAGGAAATTAACCCAAGGAAAATATTTTATTCACAAGGTCATCAAACATCAGAATCCGATATTTGTCACCCTGCATTTAAAACTATCACGGTGTTTGAATATTATAGGTTCTTTCTTTACATTTTTCATAAATGTTTAAATATACGTGCTATACATAAGAGAAACATTATATGCATATAGGTCAAAAAATCTTTTTTTTGCTTCCTTGTAATGCAATTTTTTTTTTTTACCCTTTCCCTTAATGAAAAACATTTTCCCTATAGGTATATACTTCAGTACGTTCTACGTTATTTTTTACAGTTTCTTCTTTTTTGATATTTCAGCCAAAACTGCAAGTAGTAAGAAATCAGGTTAAAGAATATGAAACTACAACATTTAGTTTTTCTCATATTGTCCATCAATAACTGGGAAGAGAAAAACAGTCTTTTAAAATACAAACCCGAAACAAGTCATCAATGTGACATCAAGCCAAATAAAAATACATTATTAAAATAATTTTGATTCCATAAACTAAGAAAAAGCTAAACTATAGAGAGGTCAGTTCTTGGATGCACATGTTTGAAAAACAAAGCAAGGATTGTGAGTCACTAAAAAAGGAACAAATAGAATAATTAGGCTTTAGTAACACCTCCTCATGAGAAAGTCTTTTTTCACTGAATGTGGTGAATCACAAAACTGTGGAATAAGGCATGGTGAAGCACACTGAAACTATTTCTGACTTTCACTGCGCTGTCCTAAAAATAAAGTGTAACTATGGCTAAATATATTGTAAATGAACTATATAAAACAGATTTCAGCTTAGTAGACAAATGTAAATATTGTTAAAAGACAGCCTCTTGCTTCCCTTATAATAAACTTACTGCAAATGACTAGGTTGTGATATTGTTTGCTTCAACAAGGGCTGTAAGTATATGTTATTTGTCAAAATATTCTGATTTATCAATTTGGTTCAAACAAAAAACACACACAAGAAGATAAAGAGTTAAGATGATGTTTCTTGTTGTAGAATTAATCAGATTCATATTAGCAGTAGTAAATGTCATGTTGGCACCTTTTCTTTCTCACACATTACAGTTTCAAGTCTTTGCTATGAGGAAATAATGAAGTAAAGATATGCAGTGCCATATACCATGCATCTTTTTTGTCAGTCTGCATAAGAAATGAATTGTATCTGCTACTAAGGAGGTCACGGGGGCAGCAAGTTAAGAAGAATGCTTAAAGAAAGGACATGTCAAAGGAAACAAGAACTTATTTCTTCAATACTTTCTAAAAAGTGTTGCAGTTTTGGGGAAAGTAAATGTTCATAATAAATACCTGCCTATCCTGAAAGTGTTTATCGCTTTTCATGGCTGCAAGGTTAACCCTGGTGACCAAATGACCTTGAAGTCTCCACTGCAAACTCATGAAGATCGATAAAGATGGTCTAATGTTACAAGCGTTAAAATTCATGCTTCCTTAGTAGTGTGATCGGGAGGGAAAATGCTACTTTATTGAGAAGATAAAAAACTGAGAACTGGAAAAAGATCATGCCAGATGAGATGTACATTATCCCACAGTGCATTTTTTCTTTCTTTTTTTTTTTTTCAAATGCCATACTTCATAGTTAAGCTTGAAAGGTAAAAAATGGGCAAAAAAAAAATCTGCATTGCCAGCAAGAAAAAACTTGTTTTTGACAGTTGGATGATGCTTGTGTCTTGTGGTAAATCTTCAGCTTTGCCTACAAACAGAGCCTTTCCTTCTAGCAAACGCTATGCATATCTTAAGCGTGGAGTTAAGGCAGAAGCAAGCTATTGGTGTGCCAGATATTGCATCAAAATTACAAAATGCATTTTAATTTTGTGCAATGACTAGGAATTAATGCCAAGTGTACTGTCAGCATGCAGTAGAGCATCCCTCTCTGATCATGTGAAATGATTCCCTGAGATATAGCAGCCTCCACTGCCTTCCGTCCTGTAGGTGCCACTGCTGCTAAGTGGAGCTTCTGAAGAAAACTGGATGAAGGGGCATGAAGCAGATGAAGAGATGCATGGATGTGGTTTTTTAAAAAATGGAAGACCCATGGAACTCTCATTTACTCTGTGGATACTTTCTGCCACTCTGATGGTGCCAACGAGCTTGTACATTTTTTCTAGTTTGAGGTCACAAAGTATGCTACTTGCTTAGTAAAAAGCAAGAATCAGGTCTTAAAGATAATAAATGGTTAATAGAAAAAACATTTTTGGTTTTTTTTTTTTAACTGAATTTCAAAGAGATAAAGCAAAAAAAAAACATCAATAAAACTGTACTGGAAAGCACTCTGTCTTTCCACTCTCTTTCCACCCAAGTCACACCCCTCCGTATACACTGAGAATCTGATAGGGGCACTGCTTTTGCTCACACGTTCCTGAATGGAGAGAGAAGGGAGAAGGTAAAATAAACCGGCATCATTCTGGATTGGTAGCCACTTCCTTTATTTCAGCTACATAAATCAGATAGTGCAGCTTTTCTCTCATCCATTTTCCTGGGCTTTCTCTGTACATAATTTGGTCAGAAATTTAATTTTTTAATTTTTGCTCAGGAACATCAATGCTCTTCCCAGGAGCACATTGCATTTATTTCCACAAGTACGACCTCTTGAGCTATAACTGATGAGAGTAAGACAGAATAACTTTGCCCTGATGATGAGATCATTCACACAGTAGGTAGGACATCAACATTCTCATCCGGTACATTTGTACTGAATCTCACTCTGACCAAGAAACCAAACTACCTCCCATGTCTTTGTCACCACCACCAGGTCAAATAGAGAATGTAATATCCTGAGCACTCCTGTGGGAGCTGTTTCATTTCCTACAAAGAATTATAAAATAACAACCACAAAACAGCATGCCATAGTTGAACTTACTGCCTAGTCTAGTGCTGTAAAACCAGTGAATAGGATTCTCCCTTAAGGACTGGTCACAAAGTGTAGCAGTTCTAACTGTGCACGTGAAGGAAGCTGAACTTCTCACTTGAGCAGTATACAAAGCAAATCTACCTGTGAAATTACTATTTTACAGGCTTGAATGGACATCTATGGACCAGAAAATTACTGAAATGGGTACTCAATTTACAAAAAGACAGATGGCAAAAATATACCACACGGTCCTTCACTCTTCTGTGTCCCCACCATTCTTCCATAGGTCCACACTGCAATGACGAGTTCATCAAACTAAGAATCTGTGGATTTCTCCAGTTGAAAAGTGCTGTTCAAGAACATCAGAGGAAGCATTTTTGCCAAATAGAACTGAAAATAAAAAATTCACAATTCACATCTGGGGTGTAATGGATGGCCAGGTGGCCAGCTATAGTTAACTGTCAACACTTTTTATTTCCCTTTGCCATTGGCAAAGTTTGCGCTCAGAAGTGAGAGTATAATGTGAAAAAACTAAAGCATGAAACCACTTAATATCATAAGGGTTTGCATTTGAAAAACCAACTCTTTTTTTTCTTCCCAAGTTTTCCTTGGTACTTGTGAAGTTCACTGGCTTGCACCTTGCCAAAAAGTATTAGAGAATCAAATAATTTATGGACCTCCTTGTGATGACTACATCAAGGTTATAGCACTTTTTCCTCTGTTTTTCTCTTCCTCTGTCATGATAAATTGAGAACTGACCAGTTTGTATTATTACTTTGCAATTCTAACAATTAGTTTCCAATATAGACATATACCTACGTTGACAATGTTCATTGTCTTTACTCATAATGAATAATGCATTATTCCAGAACTGGTTAAAGTAAAATGTTCCTTAATGTATGAGCATCTAATCCTCTCCCGTTTCTACTGTTCTCCTGAAGACTGTAAATCTTCAGTGATCTTGCTTTGTCTCTGATGCACTTCTCTACGCTGCTTTTGCTTACACATTCCCGAAATACGAGGAAAATGCAAAAACCTGTCTTAAGGCAGGATGCAACAAAGTGTTTTTGAAACTCTAACTGCACCTAATAGGAAATTAGATATCTGGAAATACCTTCTTCCTTTATCAGCTCACAGTGCTTGGTAGATTAGTGAGCAACAGTTCATTCTGCTTTTGGAAGAGAAACCGTGGAGAGAACTTGGAGAGAAAACTTGGAGAGAACTGGAGTTTTATAAATGGGATGCAGGGCCGTTCTCTGATTTGTTGTACATACACCCTCAGAAACACTGGACATGATCTAGCTTTAAGAGTACTCTCAACATTTTAACTTGCTGTCATTCTTAGACAATAAATATCTCGTTACATTTGGGTACTATAACAGACTTAGTCCTGTGGAGGAAAGAAGAAAGAATTATGGAAGTAACACTGATCATCTATGCTTCCAGCTTGTGTGTGCTAGAAGATACTCAGTACTTCTGAAAATCAAGTTTTACGGATTCTATTAGCAGCTGTGGAAAAAATGAGCTACCCAGATGAGCCTGAAGTAATGAAAGAAGTCTGCAAGGTATTTCCAGATATTCCATGTTCTGTCTGATCTGCTAGGTCTAATCTGCTAAATGATAAAAACTGACACAGATCAGGCATTCGCAGAGCTGATGAAAGGAATTTAAGTCAAAGGTGTACATTTCATCCACCAATTTATAAGTGTGAATAAACGTTCTGGAGGTGTTCTTTCCATTGAGGTACCTAAACAAAACATAATAATTTGCTAGGTAGGCAAAGTCACACAGATAAGAAAATACAAGTATTTATGTAGAAGAGGGAAAATATTGAAGCAGTCATCAGTTGCTTTAAATTCCTAGAAAAACCATAGTGACAGTTCATCTGAGGCTCAAGTTATTAAATGCTTTTTTTTTAAAGATTAATTCATTGAAAAATCATTGCATTTCACATTCTTAACAGAAATAGTTTGGAAGAATTGAAGTGAAATGAAACCAATAGCCTCTAAGCAGCATTTTGCAAACCCAAGGCTCCATTCAAATGACAGGTCACCATATTAGGATACATGGCTGTCAGGCTGGAACATAAATAGAAGTTAACTTGGTAATTTGATAGAAAGACAAGGTATGTGATGGTATTGTTAGATGAAATGAGTCAGCCCTTAAAATAATATAAATACCTAAACAACAGCCAAGTGGTATAGTGGAATCCTCAACTTATTTCTAGAACAAATCCTGAACCAAATCTAACTTGAAGTTACGATTTATATTCAGGTTCTTCCTCGTTCCCCACCTCCTGACATACAGTTCTGTTTTTGACAGAAATACCAGCTTTCTTGTGTTATTACGTGGCTTTAACTAGAAGTCGAAATGACAGAAATTCTGCAAGAAAGCCTGTTATACAGACTCAGGGAATTCAGATAAGGATCCAAGAATTCAAACCAAATCCAAATGCTGAACTGTTTGAGATAGACTATGCTTTGAAGGTGAGTGACTTTATTCTGCCAGATGGGTCTTTGAAATGCTCTGCAGTGCTCACATGACTCATCAACAAAATTTATTTGGCTAAAGAAGCAGTCAGGGAATATACTGTACTATACTGTACATGGCCCCTCTAGGACAGCTCCAGCTGGAGCCTTAGGCAAGATTTATGGAAATGGAAATCTTAGGAGCCTTCATGCCTTTTCTTCCCATTTGCTGTGTTGCATCAATGAAATGATCGCAAATGTGCTTGTTGGTGGCAGCACCCCCTGAAATGAGAGCAGCTGCACAGTGGGGATGTGAGCTCCATGCAGACTCAGAACAGGCATCTGAAGGAGGAGGAAAGTTCCACGTCTCGAAATCAGGAGAGTATACCAAGACAACAGAGAGGGTTGGCTTTGGGAGAGTGGAATGGGGCCACATGGGGCCACTTTCCTTCTCTGGCACTGTTAAGTACTGTTAAAGATCAATACAGTTAATGCTGTGCTCTCATTATCTGTTTTCCTATTCTTTTTCTTTCTCTCTTAGTAAAAGAGCTCCTCAGTACCTTTCTATCTGGCCGGTGTTTCTCTCAGCATTAATAGTGAGCATAGATTATCCTGGAGACCCCAGACAATGAGATGTCTGTTCTATAGCATGAAAGCCTCAGTAGGCTCCTTTAGTGATGCTATAGGAACAGAGACAGGTTTCCTACAATATCTGTTATTATTTCCTAGCTCACACAGAAAAAGAAGAGGGAGGATGGATCTTACATAGCTGGCAAAGTGTTCTAAGAGCTTTCCTGAGTGATACTGGGGAAAATGTCAGGGAACGGAGGTACCACCTGTGTTCCTCAGAACTGCACCACTGGCTCTATTTTGCCTAACTGTGCCTTATTTTGTCTTATTTTGACATCACCGTGTCCACAGCAGGGAAGCCAGAGACAGGGCTTGTCCCACCAGGGTGGCTCTGGGCTAGGAGGTAGGGGTGGTGTCACATGCTGAATGGCACACCTGAGTGGGTGATGAGCTACTCCCCATGACCAAGGCTGCAAACTTTAATAAACAGAGGCTTGCATATTTTACATTTCTGAGGTAAGTTGAGAAACAATTTTTTGCCACTAGTAAATGCTTAACTATGGACAACACCAGACTGATTGCATTAACCCCCTGGGCTCAGTGTGGAGTTTACGTACAAAATCTAGATAGGCAAAGAAAGGAAGGAAAGTCATTTGCTGAGATTTAGGAAGCTATTTGATTAAGTAGGTACCCTTTAGAAATTCAGTTAAATTTTTAAAATATGAAGTAAGCATTGGAATGGTTAGGAGGATTGTCTAGCAATGAGAGTCTTCTGGTCACATCCCAAGCTTTGATGCTTCATTCAACTCTTCTTTTTTTTTTTTTTTTACAGTGAATGGAAGGAGGGGCAAGAGAATAGAGGCAGTGAGGTAAGAAGAGTGATACAAAGAAGGGAATTTTAGCTTTTGATGAAGAACAGAGATCTAATTTCGTGTTTCACATTCCTCACCCTGGTTTAAGGCACTTCATGAATGTTCCCATTGCAAGGAAAAGGCTGTCAACAGCGAATGACTTCTGTAATCTGGAACAGTCACTTCCATGAGGCTTAAATGTTTGAAAAACTACTCTCCCAGTAGGAAATCTGTTGTGGCCGGCAGCTCAGTCCCACACAGCTACTTGCTCACTCACAAGCAGTGGGATAGGGAAATTGGAAGAGTAAAAGTGAGAAATCTCGTGGGTTGAGATAAAGATGGTTTAATAGGTAAAGCAAAAGCTGTGCACACAAGCAAAGCAAAACAAGGAATTCATTCCCTGCTTCCCACAGGCAGGAAGGAGTTTGACCATCTCCAGCAAAGCAGGGCTACATCATGCATGATGGTGATTTGGGATGACAAATACTGTCACTCCAAATTACACCCTTTCCTCCTTCTACCTCCAGCTGTATATCGCTAAGGACATCATATGGTGTAGGACATCCCTTTGGTCAGTCGGAGTCAGTTGTCCTGCCTGTGTCCCCTCCCAACTTCCTGTGCACCCCCAGCCTACGCACTGGTGGGGTGGGAAACAGAACAGGCCTTGATGCTGTGTAAGAATTGCTCAGCAATAACTGAAACATCCCTGCTGTTTCTGTCACAAATCCAAAGCATAGCACCATATGAGCTACTGTGAAGAAAACCAACTGTATCCCAGGCAAAACCAGTACACACACAACAGCAGATGATGACATAGTCCCTAAAACCCCAAGAGGGGATATTGAGCTTTGGGAGACTCATGCCGAGCAGGTAAAAATTAAGACATCCAGTCCCACAGGATCTTATTTTGACCTATTTGAATATTATACACGCAAAATTATCTTTGTGATTTAGGGATGACAGTACAATATTAACTTCATATTTTCATTTTACGATTCAGATATTCTTACTAATTTGTTGTACCACATAAAAACATGCACTCCACTGCCTATTTTTACAAAGCAAGAATGGCAATTAACATTTCATTTTAGCATGAAAGGAAGAACTAAGATAAAGCCATCCAATTGAAAAAAACAGCAAATAAATATAAGTATACATTTGTGTAGATATGTATATAAATCACAGTGCAGAACAACTACAAGTCAAAGGAGATACTATACGGTAATCTGCTTTGCTCTTCCTATGTAGCCTGAAATAAATCATGAGGTACTGAAAGTCACATGCAGGAAGGAATGAATTCTATCACCGTGGCATGAAGGAAGACCCTAAAGCTCTTAATTTACTTACTAATTTGTTTATTTTTTAACACTGTCACTATGCTTCTTACATATTATCTATACATGAGAAACATAGTTTTCTGAGGTTAGATGCTTTATAAATATGAAGAATTAGGAAATGCTTTTTTTCCTTTGTGTTTCATTTGATAGCATCTATGAACCATTTGCCTAATTCTGGCAAAGCTACAAGGTGTTTCTGGGAATCTGTGAGACCACTTTCTAACATGAAGAACAGAATACCGATGGAGTACATCGTAAATGAGTGGAGATCAGTAGTTTACTGGGTATGTAATAACATGCTTCAGTTTTTGAGGTGATACTAAATAAAAGTCTTTAGGGCCTTGCAGAAATGTATTCTTTTCTCTTTCAGTCTGATTTAAAGTAGTACTGCTTTGTCTGTTTTCTTTTATCTGCACTGCTAACTTGCCTCCAGCAAATTATGTCTATAGGATGTTTTCCAAACTGAATAATTCTTAAGGGATTCTGAAATATCTTTTCCCAAATAATACATGAAAAAAACTTGTTACTTGGGAAGGAGTCAGAGACATAAAAACATTACAAAACATTTTAATAAAAAACCTTTGAAAAAAATTGGAGAAATTTGAAAAAGTTATTTAAATACTTACTGCATTAATATAACTCATGCATATTACCAGGGTTGGGGTGGGAAGAAGATGTTTGAATAACACTGTCAATTAACAGAAATTGTTTAAAAGATTATCCCTAAGGCCATAGTTTCAAAACTTCACTAACCAGTATAATACAAACCAGCATATTAATTATAACTGGTCAAAAATCTTTTTCATGAAGCAGTTTTTCATCAGAAATGCTAAGCTCATCAAAATGTGAACTTGGCACAGGGCTGAACCTGCTGAAAAAGACCAACAAACCAATCTAAACCTGCAAAAATTAACAATTGGATCCATTTCTTCAGGTTCCACAACAGAATCACAGTCAAACTTCTTGGTACCTGATGGAGCACTCCCTTAAGA
>NW_010391983.1:418-762 GCF_000710305.1 Buceros rhinoceros silvestris | reverse complement strand
TACCGGATGGAGCACTCCCTTAAGAAGAGCCAGGATCAAACCTCTTTGTTCTTCACGTCCCATGTTCATAGCTCAGCCCAAAGTCTACTGTGACCATGCTGAAGTTGACATTGTCTGTCAAAACTGTTCAATACTAAGTCATAACTGCAGCAAGATCTTGACCTAGGAATAATGTGTGGTGTGTACTCTAGCTGCTGGAGTAGAGCCTGATTCACTCTGGACAGTAAGGAGCGATCATTACAATTTGTACAAGGTGGAATAGCTCCAAGACACAACTAAGGTACCCCCAGCCAGTGCAGGGAAGGCCCTAACTTGCAGCTTGGGTAACTTGGGTCCAGATCCCT
>NW_010391983.1:0-260 GCF_000710305.1 Buceros rhinoceros silvestris | reverse complement strand
TTCGCGGCGGGAAAAATTTGTTTTGCCCTGCAGCAAAGCCACTAATGCTTCAAAACAATATAGCAGCAACTTGGTTAGTTTTCCTGACTCAGTACTCCATGGAAAAAAAACTACAGAATTCCTTCATGCTGTTTCTTGCCCTAATCCGTTAAAAACAACTGTAGTTACTATACTAGAATGGTTTTCTTTATGACTTGGAGCGCATTTTAAATAACAGTTGTGATAAGCACAATTTCTTGGTGTCCATGACATCACAATGA
>NW_010391982.1:6464-6945 GCF_000710305.1 Buceros rhinoceros silvestris | reverse complement strand
GCTGTGCTCAGGAACGTCTCTTCTCCCTCCTTGCGAAGCTGCAGGTATCAGTAAATCTTGTCGACTCAGTCCTTCCCCCCGCGGAGTGGCTGCGGTCAGACTCCTTGGGAATAGGCAATTAAAATCTGTCACTAACGCAGGCAGGGATTGGAAGAAACCCAAGCAGCAGATAGAGGTTCTGGTTACTCAAGTGAATTGCAGTGACCTGTTCGCTCCCCTGTTATTTATCACCACGCTGGATTAAGCCACTTCGTTAATTGAGCCGCGTGCTTGGCACAGTCATGTCTGAAAAAGAAGCAAGAAAAACTTGCGGAGGATTTAAGAGCAGGAGAATTTTGCTGGGGTCTGTACTGCAAGCTCCTGGTGCTCACCCAGGGGTTTTTAGGAATTTTGCCACTATTGACTTATAAGCAAAAAAAAAAAAAAAAAAAAAAAAAAAAAGGAAAAAAAGAGATTAAAAATCCTGGGGGGAGGGAGAAGG
>NW_010391982.1:5781-6429 GCF_000710305.1 Buceros rhinoceros silvestris | reverse complement strand
GGAATTTGTCCACTATTTACTTATAAAAAAAAAAAAAAAAAAAAAAAAAAAAAGGAAAAAAAGAGGCTTAAAATCACTGGGAGCAGAGGAAGGAAGGAAGTGAACACAAGTTATTGTTGTTGTCAACTTAAGGCTGTTTTAAACACATGCAAAGAAAAAAAACCCTGCGTTTTTGAACTGTGATTGGGTGAGCGGTGGGGGGATGCTCTGGATGGTTGTGGGAATGAAAGAAAAGCTGACAGAAACAGGGAAGGGAGGACAAATGGTAACTGGCAGAGGAATGGCTTGAGACAGATGACCTAGATGTGCACTGAGCAGATTCAGAAAGTTCAGGGATAGAAGTTTTGTGGTGGAAATGCTGATTCCCTCAAGGTTTCTTTTGCAGGCAGTATACATGTGGCAGCTGGCTCCAGCTGCAGGGGCTTGCTGGGAGCGCTGGGGGAGGACTGGGCACTTTTAGGGGTTTGTACCTGAAAAAAAGAGAGAAGTGAAGGAAGAACAAAACAGTTGGGTTTGGAGTTACAATAGTCACGGAATCGTTTGGGTTGGAAGAGACCCTTAAGCTCCTCGAGTCCCCCCGTTCCCCCAGCACTGCCAGGTCCCCCCTGACCCCTGTCCCGCAGCAGCACCTCCACACGGCTGGGAACG
>NW_010391982.1:3476-5740 GCF_000710305.1 Buceros rhinoceros silvestris | reverse complement strand
GGGGACTCCACCACTGCCCTGGGCAGCCTGGGACACGCCTGCACAACCCCAATGGGACAGAAATGGCTCCTCAGAGACAACCTCAACTTCCCCTGGGACAACTGGAGGCCGGTTCCTCTTATCCTGTCACTTGTTCCTGGGGAGAAGAGACCGAACTCCCCCCTCGCTGCACCCTCCTGTCAGGGAGTTGTCAGAGCCAGAAGGTCTCCCTGGAGCCTCCTTTGCTCCAGGCTCAACCCCGCCAGGACCCTCAGCCGCTCCTCAGCACATTGTGCTCCAGCCCCTGCCCCAGCTCCGTTGCCCTTCTCTGGCCACGCTGCAGCCCCTCAGTGTCCTTCTGGCAGTGAGGGGACAAAACTGACCCCAGGATTCGAGCTGCGGCCTCCCCATTGTCCCTAGTCCAGGGAGACAATCCCTGGCCTAGTGCTGCTGGAAGAGGACTGAAAGATGTTAACATTTGCTGGGTCACCCAGCCAAGGTGGGAGGATGGCTCGAGGTGCTGCTGCGCACTGTGGTGACATCCCCCTTTTATCAGGGGTGACATCCCCTCTTCATCCAGCCAGGATGGCTGTGAGGGCTGCACCGGGGATCAAAGCAAACCTCCTGCCCTCAGTAGAGAGCAGCTGATGACGCAGGCAGGGATGACATCTTCTGAGGCCTTGGGGTTTTTGTGAGTCATGTCTTGGATAAGGGTTTAAACCCCATTGTTGGCAGCTTCTCCGCTATCTCCTCTCTGTCACTTGGGAGAGGGCGGGGTGACACCTGAGGACCGGCACCGGAGTTGCCACATGCAAAATATTTTGTTTTAGGTGACGCAGCAGGTCGAACTCTTTCTTTGGCTGGTGGTAGCCCTGGGATTCACCCGCGGGGCTCTGTTCCCCATCACGTGGACTCTGCCCGTGTTATCTTGCCAGTGACTTCAGCTTTACTCTTTGCGTGATCGATTGAGAATGTCAGCATTCTCCCTGTAAAGTCTCTTTTTCTTAATGGACCCCTTAAAGGTTTATGAATAAAACACCAAGAAAACGCAGCATCATTGATTTGCCCAACCAGTTTGAGGTTTTGCAACACTTATTAATGCTCTGAGCTGTTGGGAGATTCGCTGGGGAAATTCTTTGCCTTGAAACTGGAATGAACCCTTTGCAACACCTTTAGGCTGTGTCAGAGAAATGCAGCGTCTTCGCCCCAGTCCATTTCTGCTGCAAACACCAGGCAGGGTGAGCCCACAGTGTAGGTGATGTCCTCCAAGTAGACTTGGGTAGGGGGTCACTAGCTGCCCACGTGTGCTTTGCTGTTAGAGAAATGCTTGGAGGCTAAAGGGAAATCAAGAGAGGGGGTTTATTGTAGCCACACTTTCCAAAATTCCTTCTCTGAGCATCAGTGCTTGGTGCCTGGAGTGTGGCCGAGGCATTTCTTGGGTCCGTGCCGCCAGGATGACAGTAGAGCATCTCCATTTGCAAGACCTGCAGATGCCTGCCTGACCGTCAGCTGTCAGTTGAGATGAGAGGGATGTTTGGCTTCAAAATCAGCGCTTGGTCGCTCCTCAGAGTTGCTTTTCCAGTGCGTGGTGTCCACGAGAGGACCCCGAGTGCCGTGTAATTCTGCAGGAAGCTTGCGAGAAGCTGTTTGCGTTCCCTTTGAGGTGGGGTGGTGAGCAGTTGTCTCAAATAACGTGGTGACATTTGCTGCTGAGGACAGCTCGGGCTTGGGCAAGAGGGACTGACCTCGCTCCACACCAACCCTGCTCCAGATTTCCTCAGGAAAACCTCAGCCCGGGCTTTAAACTTGCACAAGCCGGTGGGAGGTGGAACGATGAGCACAGAGCCCGGGGGGGATCTGACGTGCTGCCGAGCACAGAAGGCCTCCTGCTCCACAAACAGGATTTTGAAAGTGGTACCTTGGAGGCTGCCGGATGCTGCCCAGCAGAGGTACTCCAGGCGCAGATGCTCCCGCTTTAGCAGCGTCTTCAAGGAGACCAACAGAGCTGAGTTTGCATGTTGCCACTTGATGAATATCTTTGCTAGTGACCTCTCCCCTGGCTGACATAATGGTATTTAACTTTGGAGGTCACTTTAATGGTATTTAAGTGAGAATATACAAGTGTCTGTTAACGCAGGCACTCTCTGGCCACGCGCACTGATCCGTACGGGGCTGGCTCTTCACTTTACATCCAGCTTTTGACTCCAGGAAGCTTCCACGTAGGCCCACGCCAAATTACAGGATCACGGCTCAAATAATGTCCCCTTTGTTAGCCTAAGTGGAAT
>NW_010391982.1:2007-3397 GCF_000710305.1 Buceros rhinoceros silvestris | reverse complement strand
TAACCATAGGTGAAATTGTCCATAGACCCGCCAATGATCAGAGGAATTTGGGGCGGGGGTAGGTAAAAGCCGTACACAGGCAGCCCCAAGCTGCGGACACGGCGATTAAAATTTCTGTCCAAAGTGGCAATGGCTCTTTGGAAACCAAAAAAAAAAGTTTAAACTTTTAAATTTAATTTTTAATTTTTTTTAAATCTTTCTGCACAAGCCTTCTGCTTTGGCACGAAAGAGTCCGGCCGATGCCACAGATCCCAGTTGGAGGGGGAAGAGAGCGGAGCGGGAGGCGACGGCGGGGTTCCCGCAAATACCAGAGCCTGGGTTTGTCGTACCACAGACAGGAAATTGTTGGGTTTGCTGCTCCCACCCAGCCCAAATCAGTAGTTTCCTCTTCCAGCTCCTTCAGGTTTCGATTTGATGTAAGGCAGCATGCGGGGAGCTGCGTTTGCCGCCCTCGCATCACTCTGAGTGAGCTGAAATGATAGAAATCATCACATTCACTCACTTCCCTTTTTTTCTTTCTTTTTTTTGTCCCCCCAGAGCCATCCTTCCCTCTTCCCCACCCTTCTCCATCAGGGCTTGCATTTCACCCAGGCATCTGGCCGAGTCTCTCAACCATCTGAAAACGCAAACAACTTGTACTGCAAATATTTCTATCCAGGAGCCAGATGCCTCCAGGAGTTGCTGGGCAGGGGGTTCTGCACCCTCTTTCTGTGCTGTTACATATGGGGTGGCTGCATTCGTAGCAGGCACCGTCATCCTCTGCGTCCTGCTGTAAAATCATGCCCCACCTCTGATTTTTTGGTTTAGAAAAAAGGCATTTGGTCGTTGCCTGCCCATAGCTTGCAGAGCACTGGGGGTTTGTGAGGGACTTCTTGTGACCCTGCTGTGGAACATTAGAAAAAGTAAAGCAGGAACCTGGATTTTAACCCTTGGTCTATGATTATGAGGGAGGAAAAAAAAAGAATCGTGGATAACTGCATGAAATCATGACTGTGGGCAGTGTTTACCGAGTTGGGAAAGAGAAGAGGGAGTATTTGCCCTGCAAACTGTTTCAACATCAGTGGTGACACCACCACTGCAAGCTCCTGTTTTAAGTCTTTAGGGGATTTTTTTTTTTTTTAATTTTATTGTGGTTTTTCTTACAGGCAAGAGGAAGGAATGTGATTTACAGTGCTTGAGGTGCTTCAGCCCAGCGTCCAACCCTGGGCTTGCTTGGGGGAGAAAGTCTCATAGCGTTGAAATGTCTTGGAGAAGGTGTGTTTCTACGTTCTCGTTCTGAAGTGTGAATTAACCGATAGCTTAGCAAGGAGCAGAGAAACAAAACCGAGCGAAGCTTGTCGGCTGGTGGGACTCAATCCTGAACGTTCTCGGTAGTTTTCAGGAGTTATAA
>NW_010391982.1:0-1847 GCF_000710305.1 Buceros rhinoceros silvestris | reverse complement strand
TGGGGAAATAACAGCTCTGAGCAGAGTCGCAGTAACTTACTTTCTTGCCCGGTTTAGCTTTTGTTGTTCAGGCTGGAGCTTCCACCAGGTAGAACTGATGGGGCAGGGGAAGGAAGGTGCCCAGCACACCAGGGGAAAGGTTTTGATGTTCTTTCTTTCTTTTTGGAGAACTGTGCTCCTTGGCTTTTCTTGCCTCACCCGTTTCCCACCGAGGCTGTAGCAGCTCTGGGTGCAGCTCACGCTCCTCCCTCCTGCGCTGGTCCCTCTCTTCCAGACCAGGTGGGATCTTGGAGATCTTCAATTTTCAGTAGAAACGTGGCTGAATTTGGACAACGGCTTGAGAAGAGCGTTGTGAGGGGGATGCGTGTGAGCAGTCACCAAGCAGTAGCATTCCTCTTTGTAATCTGGGGTGGTTTTTTGCTTGCAAAACAGCAAGACAACATCCAAAAATTCATCTTGCTGATTATTGCAGTTTAAATCTCTCACCAGCTGATTACCCATATTTGTTTGGTGGTTGTTTTGGGTTTTTTTTTTCCCCTTCTCCCCTCAGGCAAATGTACTTTTGGAAGAGTTAATTGCCAAAAGTCCCAATTCAATTAGAAAGTCTGTGTTATATGGAATTGCCTGGAAGGAGCTGCGTCGCTGTCTTGCCGAGCTTCCCTTCCTCGCTGATAATACACAGAGCTTTGCTCGGAACGACGTGTGGCTCCAAGAGTCGCCTGCAGCAGAAATTGTCTTCCTTGCCACACCACAGGTCCTGCCTTACGGCTTTTGTACTTGGGCTTGGTTATGTGGTGGGTGAGGTGGACTTAAAGAGGTCTTTAAAGCTCTTTAAAAGTGTTGGGTGCATGGATGAGCTTGGGCTAAAGTGCAGAAATAAATAAGAAAAACTGTGAGATTTCATCACTTCCCCATGGCATCTCCCCAGGGCTCTGCAAAGAACCTCTGGCTGCTCCCAGACAGATCTTGCTTTGGCCCAGGACATGTGCAAGCGAAGGCTCGTGGCACACAAAAAGCTTTCGGCTGCTGTCGCTGCCGAGAAGGGATGAAGCTCCTTTTCCCTTGTGCTCTCCCTGGGGGGATGCGCTTTGGGTGAAACCTGGGAGGTTGGTGTCCTTCTCCTGCAGACCAGGATCCCAGGATCTAGTCTGCAGGCTTAAGACCAAGGCTGGCTTGCAGGTTTGGTGTGGAGTGAGGCTGCCTGGGGCGTGGTGAGGGTTGCAAACCTCGGGGCTGATGTATTACCAGAGAAGAACCGTCACTACTGGGCGCTCGGGGAATTACCTGGGGAGGCAAAAGTCTGGGAATTCAGGTTGCATCGTCCTGCCAAACGTCCTCTGGCTCCATTCTGGTCTATGATGTCTTTCTTGGCAGGGACCTGCTTCCTTATGCCTCGCAGGTTCCTTGGGGATGAGTCAGGAGTGCAGACTGCTGGCACTGTCCCCCTGGGCCACTTGTCCTTGCTGGTGAGGGAAGGGAAGCATAATATGCTGGGGCTGGTCGTCAAGGCAGTTGAATGCCCCCTGGAGAAGCGCTTTTCCTTCCTTCCTTCCTTTGCTGCTGCGTTTCTGTGCCATGCTTCCTATTTCATGCAGGATGAATCATGGAAACCACGCTCCTTAATTGAGTTTTCTGCCATTTCTCCATGGGAGACGGGGCGCAGCCAGCGAAAGCTTCCTCTGGAGGGGTGCTGGACGAGCGGGGCTTCAGCTAGGTTCAGCATCGCTGCAAAACCGCTCTCCCTGCTCAGGGGAATTAAACAGGGTTGGGAAGGGCTGCACTTTGCAGGTGAGCAGCTCGGGGAAACCCACAGACCTACTGAGAAATATAATAGATTTTATTTTATA
>NW_010391981.1:0-5122 GCF_000710305.1 Buceros rhinoceros silvestris | reverse complement strand
CTGATCTTTGTGCTTTTCTTCAGGGGTTGATTGCACCAGACTCTCCATGCCTCTAAAAAAAAGCCAGCTTTGCAGATTGTGTCTGGACTGCAAGCACCATATCCTTAAAAAAGCATGGACTGATGAAGTAGACAAATTCACTGGCTGATACTCCATGATTGTCCTGATGACACATTTATGCCCTAAAGTTGTAACTGTGTGAAATGAGGGTTTCCAAGGATATGCAGGAAAGCAGACTGCCTGCCTAGTGTAGATATCAGGGAGGATCCCTGCGTAGGGTCACATTGCATTCCGAGTGCCTACCAAATCCTAATTGCTTGTGACAGAACTAGGTTTTACCAGGTTAGTGTAAGATTTTGACTGTAGGGCCAGAAGAGAATAATACAATTCAAGCAGTAATAATAATAATAAAGAATTTCCTGTCTTGTCATGGAAAACAGGCATAAAGAGGAAGAAGAGAATGTAAGGTATAAGCAGGCTTTGGAGAAGAGATAATTTTCAGCCTTTGTGACAAAGAAAACAGAAATAGTTTGTTTGCATCTTTCTAAAAACATTGTTTTCAAAGCTACACTAAACCATGTGTTGATGGGTTCAGTGGTTTTTAGGGATATCAATATTTTGTATGGTTCTTTCAGTACTTTGTATTACTTTTCTGACACCCTGGAAAGTGTACTAAGCTGGAACAAGAGGATCTTCCCTAGATTTTGCCTGAATTGCAGAGGAAGAGTCACCTGGGCAGTGAAAGCAGCAGTCCCCATCCAGCAGAGCGCCAAAACAGGACTCAGCAATTTTTTGGAAAAGTGCTTCCAGCAGTGATTTTTGGATTCAATAATCACTCCAAGCCTCTGGTAGACAGGCCATGGACCTATCAGGTAGTATCGTAGTTTCAAACAAAACTGTGATGGCGAAGGTGCATAGTGCCTGATGAGAACTTGACAGCGGCCCTTTGCTCCAATGCGCACGAGGGCCCCTGCTCTAAAGAGTGCAAACGTCAGTAGTATTCTTACAGCAGAGAAGGGATGGCTTAGGAAAGATTTAAAGCCCTAAGTCTCCCAAGATTGCTTATGGACAGAGAAAATTTAGGAAGTAAAAACCAAGGGCAAAACAATTGCCTGCAATGTATGATTAGTATTGGGGCTTGCAGGGCTTTGAAGGCTGGGGATGTCACTGAGAGGTTTTACGTGAGCAGAAAAAGCCAGCAGGAGAGAGCATATCAGGAGCCACGTTGCAACTTTTAGTTGATCGTCATGGATATTATGCTTTCTAGTAATTGTGCCCAAGGAATTCACTTAAATCCTTAGATAATCTCTTAAGATTCTCCCTCAGTCAAACAAGAAAATTCTGTTTGTTGACATGTGTGCACGTGTTGCAGGATCCTCTCAAGAGCTGGAGCTTTGGACTGGCAGTACCAATGATGAAAGGTCTCCAGACTTGCAGCAAGCACATCATAATTACAGTAATTGCTGTCTTCTGTCTGCAAGTTTCACAGGAAACTTCTGAGGACTCTCCAGGAAGGAATCAAAGATTTTCTGTTTATTGAATTGTGCTCCTAGTGAAATGTCAGTGGTGACCCAGCAACGTACACGCGCCTTTTCAGTGTGTCTGACAACAGACGTTAAGGCTGTTCCTCACCCGTTTGATACGACAGGCTTGCATTTCATTAATGCCATCTCACGGCGTAGCAGAGGCGCTCCACTCAGCTAACCTCCGTCCAGTCCAAACCTTCACGAACTGGTCTGATTCTCTGGAGGACAAGATCTGTAGCTGTCCCCATACAGAACTGCAATCTCCTCATTCAGAAAAAGCTGTGTCATTGTGCCGAAGAAATTTGCTCCACAAAAGGATAGCATCTTGTACCGATGGCAGTGAACCTGCCGATAATCGTGCACTCGTGCCACAAAACCAGTGTTGCCAAATCTTACAATTTTATCACAAGATTTATACTGTTTAATCTACTTCTTAAAGTTCCAGTACCCTGAGGCTAGAGATTTCAGAAAAAAAATGTACTCTGAAGTCTTATGTTTGTGGAGAAAAACTTGGAGGTTTGAACAGAGCGTAGCCTAAAGCTTAGAAAGCAGAAAGCATATTGATACCACTTGACGTTTTAAGTCTCCTGAAAATAAAAGATTTTTGTTTGCTAGTATTTGAAAATCCCATTGATTTCACCAGGTCCTAGATTTCTCGTGTCTCTTTTTGGTCTTATGCAATTGCTAAAAAATTCTTAAAGTTGGTTTTTTGGTTGTTTTTTCCAAAGAAATAAGAAATCTAGCATTGAACAGCACAAATGAGGAATCAAAATGACATGCAGCACAGAGCCAGCCTTGCCGTCTTCATGAAAAATAGAAGCCTGTGGCATTGCAGAGGTTTGCTATGGAGAATTTTACTATCGCGAGCAGCCGTAGCACATTTGGAATTTAGGTCAACCGATATTTGTCCAAGTCCTTAACTATGACACCACTGCTATCCTCAAACAGTTCCTCTGGTGCCTCATCATTTCCCACAACACTCCTTTAGAGCACTAGTCATGGGCGATTTTCAGCTGGATTTTGTGCTAAGAGGTTTCTTCTTATTTCTGTTAACAAACTGCTCTCCTGAAACAGATCCTATTGGTCACGATTCTTAAACCGCAGTTTCTTAAATCGAGAGATTTGATACAGCAAATCCTAGTATCTTCCTGCGACTTTCTTTTAATTGGGTTTGAAAGTGATGGGAATCCAGGGTGATCACATTAGCACGGCCTGGCTTGCTTCGGTATCGAAGGCGTAGGATTGTCTTTCCACGCACGGGCCAGTAATCTCTAGTTTGTTGAAGGAAACAGAAGCATTTGCTCACTATCTATCTCATGAAGCGGATTCCCAGGGACTGACAAATGCCTTGACTCTCCCCGGGAATGTGGCAAAGATAAAATATCTCACAGCATGGGGAGGGTTGTAATGTGCTCCTGGGAAAAGTCAACAGCATTTTACTGCTCACTCACGAGTAAATGGGAGCATGACATGCTGCTTCAGAAGACATGTTTCCTGGTTATCAGTTAAAAAAAAAATAGAGCCAAAGACAAGATTTTTTGATAAAAAGATTTTTTGATAAAAAGATTTTTTGGTTGCATAATAAAACTTAATTTCAAACCAGAATACTTCCTGAATTTTAAAACAAACAAACCAAAAAAATCATTAAAAAAAATCAGATTTTTTTTTCAGTATTGGTATTTCTGCCAAAGCACTTTTAATCAGAGATTCTATTAACACCAACTGTAAATTTATTTGAATCCCCAGTTCTGCAAACTAATTTGTGGGTTAGTCAGTGATAATGTTGTTAGCCATATGGAGATGTATTTTTACTTGGTCAATAAGCACTGTGCTGTCTGTAGGAGGAGTCTGTACCCGTGTTATTGACCACGAGAAGGGTCTGCACACTGCTTCAGGGCTAGATTACAAAGGGAATAACAGTTCTGGTGTGCCAAAATAAGCTTGTATTACAGACCCCATAACCAGCTTTTAACTGTTTTCTCTTTAATTGGTGGAGTTTCCCTATATGAGAATGTTGTTTACAGAAATAAAATCTTGGTGCATTTCCAGAGAAAATGTTATTGCAATACGCATCACAAATTTTTGACCAATGCTAAAAATAAAAGCACAGTGAGTCTGTTTCCCCCTAGAAAGCAATTTTCAAAAGAATAAATTAGAATTAACCCAAACGATGACTGGAGAACCCAAGGTCAGGCAGCTGCTAGCTCTGAGATGTCAATTCCGCTAAGCCTATGTTCTTCTTCTTACCTACCAATGACACATCCAGCAGGATCAACCACACATGGACAGCCAAGGAGAAGCACGGAGAGCCCACACAATCGGGGCTTTGAACCAGAACATGAGCACTTAACAGAACTTAACTGTTAACTTAACAGAAACAACCTTTGGGCAGGTATTTTCCACTTGTCAGAACACATTGCTAATGAATTACAAACCGATTTCATTAGGATCATCCTTTCACAGCTTACAGGTTTGGTTGTTTCCAGGGCTGAGAGCCACAAAGAATATTTCAATAGAGACAGCAGCTGTGGACATTGCTTGGTTGTTCTCTCCCCCTGTTCATTCTGGTTTACTAAAAGGCCAGATGATGCTAATGCTTGGTGTCCTCCAAAGTTAACAAGCTCCCTGCTACACTTTTACTAGGTTACTAGTTAATACTCACACTTTACAGGTAAGAAAACTTCAGCAAAAGATCTCTGCTATCACAATACCTTGCTACCCACTGCGTGGGTCAGCGATGGAGAGAGATGTAATGACGCAGACTGTGGCGGAAGGTCAGAAGTGGGAGGACATTTCTGACCAAACGTGGCCTTCACGGGCTGGTGGACGTGACCCATCAGCCTCACATACTCAGTGTGTGTGCTTGCACCTTCTGCACATGGGATAGCCGTGTCCCTGGTGTAGGGCATGGGATATGCTCCAAGAGACGAGAAAAGTTTTTTTCTTTTTTTTTTTTTTCTGGGTAAGTACAGCCCTACCTACCAGCATGGACAGATTCCTCCAGAGTGTGGATCTGGGACAAAGCTGAGGAGCTGGCTTCTGACTACAGGTTTACAGGCTCATCAGTCATTTTACAGACCACCCACCTGGGAACCCCACACCTAATTGATCTTGAGAAAGGTTAAATACCCACGGGATGTTGAGGGAGGAAAAAAAATATCAGCTCGGTATTTCAATAGCGAGACAGAAAAAAAAACCCACCATGTTTTTAGGTAATAAGCTACAATGAGAAATAGAACATTTGACCATTAAAGATATAAAAAGTACGTAATACTGGACTTCAATATTTTGGTTAAAGAAGAAGGAAAGGGCTATGTCTAGGGGTATAGTATGAAGCTTGGTAGTCAATGGTGGCAGAGAAAAATGAAGGTGAGAGAAGACTTCGACGCTCTGTCTCTGATTTAAGGGATCTCTTTCTCACGCAGGGAGCCAGCGGGCTGTGGAGACGCCTCCTTTCAGGATGGCAGGTCACTCAGGGGCACTGGGTTTCGAAGCAGCCTTGGTGGGCTGCTAGCGAGCTGAAGAGGTGTGCAAAAATATGTCCGTGCACTCAGAGGGCTGCTCTTCACACGGCCCTGGCTGCACTGGCGCGGCTT
>NW_010391980.1:0-14137 GCF_000710305.1 Buceros rhinoceros silvestris | reverse complement strand
GGTTCCTCCATGTTGAACCCAGGACACATGCTCATATGGTGCTTCAGTTGTGTATGCTATGATGTGAGAGGTTGAAGTTCAGTTCTGTGTTCCCTTGGGACCAAATAAGAATTCTGGAGAGCTTTTTTCTTCCCTGTGACAGGAAGGAGCACTAGTAGTATGATGTGTGAGACACCTTAACAGCTGTCGAGATGGGGCATGGTCCCCTGGTGGGGATATATAATAAAATTCTGGTACGTAGGACACAGTGGGCACACAAAGATCCATCTTTTCTCAAAGTGTCTGTGGAGAAGTACATTTGGAAGTAGGAAAAAGGACCAAGTGCTCTTCTGTCTCATCCTGCTGTGTGTTGTGCAGGAAGGGTGAGCAGCTGTACCTTTGGGAAAGGGGTGGTGTTCGCATGGCTCAACTTTTGGTGCATCAGGGATGTGGCTGCATGTGTTCGTCACCCCTGCACTTGTCCTGTGGTTCTGATCTCCCCTAGGGAAGGGCCAGCAAAGTCATCCTGGCTCAGGAAGTTGAAACTGTGGTAGCTGTGGATTCGGACACAGAAGTAGACTAGAATGGAAGGGACCAATGTCTTCTGTACCTATTTCCCATCTCCTGCTCTTCCCTTCTCCCTCCTTCCCACCCACTCCCACGTTTTTTACAGTCAAACTCTGGCCTCATGCCAGTGGGTACTGAATGAGATGAAAACCCTCAAATTGTTTGCAAATATTGGTGAAGATTGGCTAATGCTTTGCTCTGTGTGATTTAAGTGGGTGCCCATAAGGTCTGATCTGGTTACGGGACTTTAAGTCTATTTTACTCATTTTTGCTTATGACCAACTGCTGAACGTGAATTTAAAGGAAATATTATAAGCAGCAATATAAACTATGCGTGTTTTTCAAAGTTCTAATTGAAATGGAGGATAACTGATCACAAGTAGTAACTACTGCCAAAAAGTTTGTCTTACTAGTTCCTTATGGAAGGTGGAAGACTCTCGGCCAGCCTCACTTGATGAGCAGTAGTAAGGGCCAGCACTAAGTGGCTCTGGGTGTGGCTGGCTCTTCCCTTCAGTCCTCGCTAGACAGAGCAGCAGTTTATATCCACTCATATCTGCACTGGTGGAATCAGGAACAGGATTCTCCCGGGCTGCCATAGAGGTATCTGCCCTGCTAATACCTGGTGACTGCGTGTTTCTCCATGTGTGGACTCACACAAAGTTGTGTGCCACTCTGGAGATAAACATTTCTGGTTTTGAGACACTTTGTAGGAATGAGGAAATCATCCAGTTGTCATGTTTTGAGGATCATAGAAACCAGACTTGCAGGTGCGTTTCCAGACTTCAGAAACAAGCCAGTGGTTACACGATGGTGTCTGCATTCCACAGACTTTTCATGCTGCCTGAGAAACACCCAGGGCACCTGTGGCATTGCATGCGGAACAAATGGGGCATAGAAAGTGCCTTGTAAATGAAATTACACGCTGCTTTCAGCTCCTTGTACTGAGGAAGAATTTGGGATCACTAACTAGGGAAGAAAACCTGTCCCTTGTTGGGTTTTTGTACTCTCCCAAGCAGGGCTCTGCATACAAACAAGCATTACTGCATAATTGCAAGGTGAAATGCGTCACAACTTTGAAAACACTTAATCCTGTTCTTCATTGGATCAAAGTACTAACGATTTTTTTAATAGGCATGTTACATTTGCCCTCATTCACACTGAATGCTTCAATTAATTTTTGTTAAGCTTTATTCATAGCCCATGTAAGTCCTGCGTAAAAACTGCCCACAGTTATCAATACTCATCCTTTTTATTTCAGCTTGTGGTGACTAACGCTTCTGTTTCCTTGTCTATACAGTGCTTAAGGAAAGGCCACAGTTCTTAATCAACATTCTAGGTCTTGCCTCAATATACATAATTCAGTAATTATTAAAATGATTTCCTTCCTGCCTCATCTGTTTGTTGCTGTAACTCAAAATAATTTGAGAGGTTGAGAGCTGTTGGCAGAAAGTCAGTGTTTATGTATGTTAATTTACTGGTTTATTATTGGTGTGCTGGAATTGTAGCAGTCACTTCTGCCCCTTCTGTCACGTATTTGTAATCAAAATATAAAAATTAATGCCTAGTTATGGACGCAGATATTCCAGAAATCAATGAGATGATGCAGCATGGACACCGTTATCGGGATACCACCCACCGGACTGGCTGAGCCAAGTGCTCAGATTGTCGTGACTTGTTGACATTTGATTGTGGGATGGTTTGGAAGGTGGGCAGGGACATAGTGATGCTTGTACTGTAATATTGTTCTGTTTAAATAATGCAAAGTAAAGCTCCTTTGTTTCTGTCCACATTTTCAAAACAAGACCATGAAACTATTTTGAGCATCTGTGTTTTAAGGTGAGTCTTTTTGGTAGAGGAAAGACTAAAAGTCGTTTGGTTACCATAGAGATCCAGCCTGTTGTGCTCCATTTGTCCCATACCCTGAGGTGTGGGGAGCTTACAGCAGGGCTACTCTTGCATAGCTACAGGTTTTAGTTCCCTCTGTGCTTGTCCTCAGAATGCAGCAGCAATCCATTTGTTCTGAGATGGAGCTTTCCTTTCTCCCCTTGGTCCCCCGTGCTTATCATGCTGCCCAGGGACTACTGCTTCCCCCAGGAAATCTCCCAGCTCAGGTTAAAGAATGAAGGTGGACTGAGGCTGTGACAATGTGCAGAGGCACGTGGAAAAGGGGACCTAGTGTGGAAGTGTGAGGGTGCAGTTCAGAGGCTTGTGTGGCTCTAACAAACAAGGCACAGAAAGGGGAGAGTGATCATAATAGAAGCAAAAATGATGGCACTACCTTGTGTTTTATCCCTTCGGCATGCTGTTTAACAACCAGCAACGTGCTGGTGCTGTAACTATTGGCAATGTTAAGATCAGCTCTGGAAAATATGTCTGTTTGTGCGCCTGAAGATGACCATGTGCTTTTGTTTGGTACAAAGAATAATCGTTTGCTGCTTTAGGGCTGTGACTCAGAGGGAACGTGATGGGTGCTTTGTAGGTACAGACTGGGAAGCTGGTTTCCATGAAACTACTCTGCATTATTTAAAAAAACTCAAAACATCAACAATAAAACCCACCTCACCAAGCAGACCTCAGAGAATGTGTTCTCTCTGGTTTTACACTAGTTGGTGGGGTTTAATAAGGCAAGAATGGTTTCATCCAGTAGCAATGTCGATGACGTTACATGCTGAAGAGTACATCAAAGACTACCTGACCCGCTTTTAGAATGACAGATTTACACAGTATCAGGGTGGGCTGTCTTGGACCTCTCATGACTAGAGCTGTTGCAAGCCCATCAGCATGTGCTCCAAAACACATTCTCTGAAGAGTTACCAAAAACGTTTTATTTGATAGTTTGCTTTAATTAGAATGAACTACAGAAAGGCAAACTTAGGTTAATTGTATACAATTTGATGACAATGTGCTGTGTCTACCAAATGCAAATTCTCGCAATGTTTTGGAGCAGCTTTTTATCTTAATGAAAATGCCATTTAGAAGGGAGAAATATGGCTTAAAAGCAGAGGTCAATTTTGGCAGCTAATGAGTTGGTGTAAATGAACAGAAATGTCTCGAATTTTTTTTTCTAAAATAGGAACACTTTTTTTTCTTAGAGCCTTAGGAAGGTAGGATGTTTTTCTTATGATAATTTCTGAGGAAATGTACTTTGGCAAGGCTTGGTGAGTGGCACATTTCTGTTACAGGTGAAAAGTGCTCCTTTTCTTACAGCCAAGTATCTTGTTGGCCAGAGACACAAATATAGAGCCGGGGGAATGGAAGCAGCAGAGTAAGCAGAATGGAAGCTTGTGCGAGGCTTTGGATAATCCATGGGGACTGAGTAATTATGTATGACTTTTAATGAGATGAAGATGTTGAGGTAGATAATAGGATTTTTTCTGAAGCACGAAGAAAACTGATGCTCAATGGACTAAGAAAATGTAATGGGGAACTGTAGTTCAGTGCTAGCTTTTCTAAAAACATACCGTGCCAAGTTGGAAACATTTAAGGCTTATCCACATGTCAAGGAAAAAATAGCATCAACTGAAAGGATGGTGATTTCCAGTTTATCTGTGGGAAATGACCTTCCTGCATGTTTTCTCCTCTTAAAAAAAGTCCCTTTTATTCTCCGTGGTCCTTCATCCTGTACTGTTCATTTGACTCTGGTCAGGAAGCAGATGGGGTTTGAACACTGACTCAGCCTGGACATGGGGACAACCCGTTTTTAATTGCCTAACTGGAGGGGAAAAGTTTGTATCCCTTTAGCGATCCTCAAAGACTACAGAACCATGAAGTGTAATCACTTAACAACGTGTGTCTATAGTATATTAAGCACATTTGAATGAATGCCTTAAACATAAGCGATTATGGAAGTCTTGGGGCATATCTAAACAGTGTGTGTTTTAAATTTGAGACACAAACATCAAATAAAACCCAGTGAAAATGGATTTATATGGTAAGTCTTTTCTCCTGTCAGATGGAAAGTAATTTCTTCTTTTGGAGGAAATCTTGTACCATAAGTAGCATGTTCAGTGAATATCAATAATGCTTACTTGTGAACCTGTTCAGGAAGAAATTTGAATGTGACAGCATGTGGAACGTGGATTGCAGCCCTGCAGAGAGGGAGAGGATGAAACCAGGATTCACCTTCTGGTGACTTTATTGTGCCAGCAACCCAAATGAGTTGCTCGAGTATGTAATAACTTGCTAGAGGCCGGATTCAGTGGGTTCACAGCAAGCCCTGTGTTGCCTGCTGAGGCACGGCTGCTCTGGCCAATAACCTCAGACTCTGTCCTGCTCCTGGTATCTGCAAGCTGCTTTGCTTAGATCCAAGAGGTATCTGTTTTATTGCTCTTTCAAAACTTAAACCAGCTCTTTGCTGCTTCAGAATGGGAGGGGGAAAGAGAAGTAAAGCACCAGTTCCCCCAACAAACCCATACCACAAAGAACTCTTAAGAGCCTTTGAGTCTGAATGGCTTTGAGTTTGAAATGTTAGTTATCAAAGTTAAAATCTTCTGTATTGAATGTTTCAAAAGGGCAAAAGAGAAATGTGGGTAGAGCCTTTTTACTGCATTTGTTACAAAACTCCCACCTAAGGTTAAGCAAATTGCCTCAGCCAAACTTACTACAGGTTGGGAATTCTACCTGGGTTGTCCCGGTGTCTTCCTTCGCTCCTGCTCTTCAGCAGCTGTCAGAAATGTAGCTGTGAGCTGAGCTAGGCTGTGCCACAGGTGGCACCTGAGGACCTGTATGTGGGCCGACTTTACTGGTCATCAGCTCTTTGTATATGCACCGTCCCATGTGCAGAAAGGGTGCAGCGAGCAAAGTGTTTTCCCAGCATTTGGAGACCTCTGTGTTCAAAAGTAAAAGACAAGAGGAAGGCGGAGAAGCTGTATTCCTTTGTTATTCATCCGCTTAAGTGAGTTCCGTGTTTTCTCAGCGTCTTGGATGGCATGGGGCAGGCTTACGGGGGGAAGTTGGATCATGTAATTAATGATTGTGTAACAATGCAAACAAAGCTGAAGTAATTCTGCTCAGGCAATCTGTGCTGTGGAACTAACTTTTTATTGTAGGGGTGTTTGTGGAGGTGTGTATCGTTCTATTGCAAAGCAAGCAGCAGTGGGAATTTCATAAACATTAATTAATCCATGTGGTGTTTTTGTAAGGGAATATTGTTCCTTGGCCAGGAGTCAATTCCACGTTGATTTACTCAAGGAGCACTGAGAGACACGAGGTAAGTCAGTACGCAGAGAAGCTCCCTCAGTTCTGGACCTGTAACTGTAAGGCAACAGTTCTAAATAGCAACAGAGTGGTCTGCCGCAGTTTTTGCTGAGGAACCTTGCGTTCAGTATCCCTCTGATTCTTGGGTTATGTGTTCTGAGCGCTGAATTCTATTGTCTAACATAATACGATTGTAAACCAACTCAGTAAATATTGAAGAATATTTAAATATACATCAAACTATACAAGTTACGCAGTAGTTTTTATGATCTTGAATTTTATATGTTTGTATAGCACTTGTATAAGCTCAAAATCCTTTGTTTAGAGTGGTCTCAGTGTTGATACGCCCTTGGCAGCTATGTTCATGTGTGCACCATTCTTTCCCCTTCAGCTACTTGTACTTGATTTTGCTGTTTGGAAATGGAAGTTGTGTTCTGATCGTGCCTTTCCCTGCTGCTGCACAGCTCTGTCGTGTTTGGCTTCTGGCTGCCTTGGCTTTAGGGAGGCTGAGAGTGAGGTGACGGGAGGATAAGCAGGTTAGGGATAATCTGCAGCATGGGGAGGGCTCTGTGGGAAGTGGCTCAGAGCCTGTCCAGGAGCTTGGCACAAAGTACCCTGTCACTTGCTTGTGTTTTGGAACTGTCACTTGACTCTTCTACAGGAAATCAAAAACTGTAGATCCTGATCTCCCAAGATACTGTACAATCTAAGAAGTTATGTCCTGTGCCCAAGGAATAACTGGCTCATAAAGGAGATCTGTGTATTTGAAGGCACTGAAAAACTGTCTGGGGATAAAGTGTCCAGTGTTGCTGGAGGATAGCTACGGTCTAGAAAAGAGGTAGAATGTGCACTAGACCTAGTACTTGACTGCATTGCACAAGAGAGACTTCCAGGCCTTGAAAGCTCCTTGTCTGTGGGCTCAGTTTGGTACCTGATGTGCTGTCATGGCTTAATGTCAGCTCCTACAAGAGTGGCACAAATACTGTCAGAATAAAGCTTCCTCTGCTAAGATCTAGGACAGGAAGCTCCTGCTGTGCAAAAGCCGCAAGGGGACAACGCTGTTGCTAGTGATGAGAAAGGAACCCGCTTAACCCGGATTGGGGACTTTCTGCTCTGATGAACCAGATCCAGGCAAAAGCTCTTTAAATTTCTGAAAGGGGAAAAACCCCTTTGGTGCAGGCTTGGTTCTAGGAACAGGATGTACTTCTCTGGGACTTTCAGACCACTCCTCTAGCATCAATCTAACCTATTCCAATGATTTTGTTGTGATTGAATGCCTCGCTCTGCAGACATCTGCCATTCCCTCTGGGGACTCTCGCCTCTCACTGACTTGTGATGGGCTTTAGGCATTATAAAAGTTTAGCTAGAAAAATAACCAGAACAAAAAACTGCTTTGAGGTTCTATTCCTCAGTAGATTATCTTTGGTTTCAAAACTTTGGTTGTTCAGTATTTTGTGTAGGAGTCAGGGAATGCAAGGAAGAAATTATCTTGTCATGGGAAACCATTTAGGTCTGTAAGTGAATGGCTGTAAAAGCTCAAGACCTGTTTGCAGTTCTCTGGAGCACTTGTAATTCAGGGCCCTGATCCTGAAGACGTTTGTGCCAGTCACTAATATTTATGCTAAGTAGTTTGGGAGGGAACGGGTGAAGGTTATGCAAATAAAAGATTCTTAAGTCTTATATTAATTTCCCTTCCATTGCTTCCAAAACCAGTTAGACTGTGGGACAGTGTGGTGAAACATCCCTGTGTTTCCCATTGTTACATGATTCTGCTGGCAGGCCAGGGTAGTCCAGGGGTGCTCCCAGACCTGCCTCAGCTCTTCTCCAGGGTCTCGGATGCCAGCTCAGTTGGCTGTGCGCAGCATTGCTGATTGGCTTATAGCTAAGAGTGACTCTGTGGCCGATGTCCCAAGGTTCCTGCCCTAATCTGAGCCTTATAATATCATATTAACAGATAAATATGACTCCTGACCTATTTATTTTTAGAATGATTTGGGAAGTGCTGTCGGTTGCGTGATAGACAAATCTAAGATTTAGAGGATTACTGGAGAACGTTAAACTGTTGTGGCTGGATCACATTCAGTGTAAGAATAAATACTTTTTTTTCCCCCTGTAAGTTGATACATAATGTAATTTTATTCTCATCACAAGCTTACTGGGTCTTTTCTTTTAGTATTTGGCTTCTTTGCAGAATCCAATAAGCTTAAAGATCACAAAGATCCATGGGTTCATGAAAATCTAATTCCTACTGAAGACAAAGACCTTTGTTCCCTGTGTGGTGACTGCGATCAGGCCCTGTGTCACTCAGAGGGGTGCATGAGGGTAGCTTCTTCACATGGCACAGTTCCTCTGCTGTCCTTTCAGGAGGCTGCTGGAGAAGCGGCGTGCACCTATTAATGCAAGGAGCATCTGGAGGCCTAGTTATGCTGAGACTTTGAGTAACCATTGAGCTTAATCACGTTAGCCCAATAAACGTTTCCCCAGCATAGATGGCATCTGTATCTTTGAAGTGAGTCAGGTTTAATGCGTAGTGGATAACAAAGCTGTCCAAGTGATGGCTCCTGTTCTAGGTCAGCGCTTTCCTTCAAAGCAGCCTTCGTCCCGCAGGGCAGCCAGTGCAAATGGTCTGTTGGGCCCCTGTTAGGGTAGTGTCGTGTTTACACTTACTTTGTGTGTTTTAGTGTTTATATGACATTTGTATCTGTAAAAGATATGCTGCAGAAGTTGTCAGGCTGCATTCAGATAACAATATGTGCCCTTCCCTCAGGAGGTATCACTCTAATTTTAGACACTTTAAAACCAGGATATAACAGAAATAAAGATTGGGGGGAAAAAGGTGAGAACTGGCTCTATTAGATCAGTAAACATTCTGAATTTGCTCGGTGGAAGTGGAACGTGTCAAAAGAAAAGTACACAAAAGAAGGAAGGACCTTTGTTGTTGGCCTAAACGGGGATCTGGAGGGGCTGTGAGTCAGGAAAGCGGAGCAGATGGGCATGTTGAGGGTATGCTGTACCTGAAGAGTGAAACGGGAACAAGTGGAGGCTTTCACAGGAGGAACGGGTGCTCTGTGGAGTCTGATGTGCCAACTCCAAAGTCCCTGAATATTTGATCACGTTTAACTGTGGATCTGGATGAAAGAGAGAAAATGTGTTTAAATATACAGAGAAGCCAAGAAGGTAAAGGCTAAAAAGCAAACCTTCTCGTGTGAAGGAAAGAGAATTAACAGAGGGACTCCCATTAGTGAAAGACTCAAGTTAAGGAAATGCTGCTCTTAGGAGCTGTGTCCTTGTGTCTTGGGTGCCTAGAATGGGAAAGTTTTGCTGGTCAAGTCTTGTGTGGTGAGGGCCTGGACAAGAATTTTGACTGTCCGAGTTGAGCGAAGAGGTCACTTTCTAGACACTGTGGTCTTTGTCCCTTTAGTTGCGCTTTTAGGAAAAGCTCTAAATGAGGTAGTACAGGATGAATGTGTGGCCCACGAAGGGTTTACAGTGGAGAACAAACTGTATTAAATTGAAATATGCATAAAAACTAAATTAGACTAGCTTATAAAGTGAAGTTGAAGCCAATTATGGAAATTAAGCATGATGTAATAGTTAATGAAACCAGTGTAGCAAGCACAGTGAAGCTATGCTGATTGCCAAGAACATCTTGCTTTTACAGTACTTATGTAACCATCAGGAAAGGCCTCAGAGTGTTTTTAATAACAATAAGTCTCTTTAATAACATTTCTTTTCGCTACTTTTGCCTTTTTTCCCTGTGACCTTTTGAGCTGCAGGTGGAGTGGAGGGGGAACAAAGAAAATTTTTGTTTGTAATTTTCCGAAGCAATATTCCAGGTTATACATGTGTTTTTATTGCTGTTGAGAGCTTCTGTGAGTTGCGTGTGTGTACTTCATTAACAAGGAAAAGTCCACTTCCTGAGGACGCTTACTGCCCTTCCAAGATGAATTGGAGATTTTCGTGGTTGTCTGCCTAGATTTGCTTCTGTTTTCAGCAGTCCAAATCAGATTTTGCTAGAGGAAAGAAATGCCCAACAAAACACAGAGCAAGGTAGTATTGTATTGGTTCTATGACAGGAGCCAAACTTCTGTGCTCTTAAAAAATGGCATAATATGGATCTGAGCATTACAGACCTTGATTTGTCTCTTGTCAGAATTTCTCATCCTTATTCCCCTCCCTCAAAACTTGATTTCAGTTGAAAACCTTGTCTAAAGGTTTATAAAATAAGCCTAATGGACAGGAGTCTCCATTTTTAAGTAAAGGCTGCTAATAGAAGTTTCCTTTCTAAAGATGTCCTTTTCTTCACTATCAAGCAGGTTTTTAATTTAGTCTATGCTTTGCAGGTACATAGTAGAAGCTAAATTTGTGACTGTGTGCTGGACTGGAAGCTGGGAGGTATCTGTTCATGAGCTTTGTATAAGGTCATGGGTAGTTTTCGTTATACGTACCTCAGTATGTACAAGACAAATGTTAAAAACAGAGGTTAGAAGGTTTAAAAACGTGTTCTGACTTGTCAAAGCCAACTCCTTGCAGAAACAGCAACGTTTGACAACACTTAACCTGAAAGGACCAACAATAGAGTAGGACGTGCTCTTGGATATGGGAAAGTGAGGTGCTGGGCCTGCTTTGCCTAAACCTGATTGCTGTCGTCAGCAGGGAGCTTTGTTGTGGTTCCGAATCACGAGTAAATCATGCAGCGTGGGGCTTATTTTTCAGAATACCCAAAGCACTCGTGTGTTTTCATGTTTAGTTTTGTGAGAAGAGAATCTCTGTATCACCTGTGAATTAAAGAAACAGGCTGATACCCTTAACCTTTGATTCAAAACTCCTACCAGTGAGTTTTCAGTGAGCCTTTGAGAAATACAAGGTGAATTCAGTAAAAAACTGTGTCTGAGCCACTGGTGTTTATTTGTGAAACATAATTTCTTAGTTGGAATGTTGAAAAAACAAGAGGGCAAATGTGGCCCCCAAAGTTGATTGTCTTGACATCTGTTCTCCTGGGCATCTGTACTTGCTCCATACGTATATTACCGCAAGTTGTGGAGGAGAACGTCTGAAGGGGGTTGGTAAGTGCCTTGCATCATTGAACAGACCATAATCTAAACCTGTGTTAATATCAGGCAATGAAGAGAAACTGTTACCAAGTACTTCAAAGTTCGCCTCTGAGTTACGCACATGGTAGCAAGATACACCAACTAACTAGGTTTTTATAGTACCAAGACAGATATTGAGATGGAATCAAACCCTGCGTTTGGATTAGTAGTGTTTAAGGGAAGCAGTGTGGGTACAAAACAATCAGAAGCAGAAAACTGATGCTTCAAACAAGTCCAAGCTTTTAAGTGAAGTCCTGCTCAGTTAAAGCTTAGGGATTGTGGTAGAGTTTTGATAATGGTACCACTGTATTAGTGATCCCAGAGTAGCTTTAATTAATTTAAAGAAAAAAATTAGGTAATTTCTTTTTTATCCTCCCTCTGCTTAGGGAGCTGCCAAAGCAAGTTTGAATTATTTTGGAAATAATTTCTGAGCCTGAGAGTGCTGACTTTCGGACATGGAATATTGGAAACAAGGTAACAGCCCATTGCAGAGTATATGTATTTTTTTCCTTGTCATCTACCTCATAAATGGAAAATTCCACACAAAGGCTAAAAGAGAAGGCGTAGAAGGAAAGGGGAATAAACAGGAATAGGGAAGGAAGAACACAACAGATGCCTGTTTTTCTTTCAGAAGAATTGATTGTGAATGAGGCCCAGTCAGGGTTCTAAACCTCCTTCCCTCTCTCCTGTATTGACCAAATACACCAGTATTTTGTATCTGCACAGAATCGTCGCATACAAAGAACTTGAGGCTGCTTGTTTCTATAGTTACAGTAAATGTAATTACTGAAGGATTTCTTCTGCAGATTCCGTTGTAACTTCAGGTAACTAATGACATTTATGGGTTTTTTAACTGTCTGGGGCAAAATGCCCATTTTGAATTTAACACAAGTAATACCATTTTCCATCTTCGTTAAGTAGTTTGCTGTAAGACTTATCTCTGCAGAGCCTGGGGCTCTGTCTGTAAGCATATTACAAATATTATTGCTACTAATTTTCTGGAAGGAAGATAAAGTCCTGTGCGTGTCCAGAGAAGCTTCTCTTCCATTTTCACTGTTTGCTACATACCACTGCAAATTCAGCATGAAATCACCGCAGAGATAATTCATACCGTTCTCCAATATCTTGCATTAAACTAGAGGCACCTCAGAGACCGTAACATTATCTCTGGGAATACAAACTATGTAAATACAGTCTTGCCACGCAGGGTTATGTTAGACCGTGTAATTTTCTTAACCACAAAAAAAAAACCCCAGGTAAAAATGTTTATTTTCCTTTTGTCCATAAGAACCAGTTTTACAGTGAACTGCCTCCTAATTATGCTGAGGAAGGAGACTTTTTTCTTTTATTAGGAGAGGTTCTTCATGAAAAATCGTAAATTCAGTGAAGCACAATTCAGGCTGAACAAACTTTTAAATTGTGAAATACGTGGTATTTAAGGGACGTGCATGTGAAGGGAGTTTGTTCTGAACCGATCAAGGAAGCGGTAGCAGAAAATGTGTATCTGAGTTTATCCTGAAGGTGAAAATCACCCTGGAAAATTGTATAACCTCAGTTGTTTGCTCATAAGAACTCTAGTACATCTGGACTACGCTAAAATTGAGGAACCAACTTTTAACCTGTGTTTGTTACTAGGCATGGGCTCAAACTACCAGCGGGTCTGAGATCAAGGTAATGGGTAAATTAAGATTTCAATTGCTGGACTTAAACAAATGCTAGAAGCAAAAATAACTACCAGCGGGTCTGAGATCAAGGTAATGGGTAAATTAAGATTTCAATTTGCTGGACTTAAACAAATGCTAGAAGCAAAAATAACCTGTTGAAGATATTTGCCTTTTTTTTTTTTGTTCTATTTGTCATTTGGCTGATTTGGAGAGTTCACGTGTGAAACCGTTGAGCTGAACTGGGCCAGTATGGAGTATGGTCTAAACTATTTAAAATGAGGGGAGGGACAGTGGCAATGAATCGCATGGTCTGACCATGACCAGCTTTCCTGAATCCTGTTGTGCCTGAGAGAAGTCCCAAGGCATGGATGAGACACTTTGCAGAGCTGGAAGGCAGGAGAGCTTTGCAGGCAGAATCTGACAGCGGTTCCTCCAGACTTCCAGAATGGAGTTACTGGTGAACGTGGCTCAGCAGTTCCCAGTCAGTTTGCTTTCTCCGACACTGAAAACAGCTATGCCAGGGAAGTCCTGATGCTGATTCTGTGATTTGCCCTGGCATAAATAAGAGCTAGTGCTTTCCATTGCACGGGAAGAAAAACCAACAACGTTCCAGGGTTAGAGCACCTCGCCTGCAGTTCTTTGGGCCTCGAAAGGCATAGAACCAAGCTGGCAGACTGTTAATTCCTTTTCTTATGCATAGCACCTGTTATAAAAATAGAAAAGGAAGGAGGAGGTTGGGCTCATTCCAGGCAGGATCCCAGTTCTCTCCATTTGGTACAGGGGTGGCGTTTCCTCTTGTGACACTCGGGGATTATTGTTTACACAGGTTTGCTTAGCAAGTGCAGAATTTAAAATCTGATTTGACAGGGCAGCAGGCTGGCCCTGTGCGCACACAGGCACATAGAAGTTGATAGTTTTGTGTGAATGTGTGTTGTGGACAAGAAAGAGAATGTTTCTTCTGTCTGTAACGTGGCTGGGTATGGTGGAAACATCACGGCATCTTGCTCTTGTGCTCAGCCTTTCTCCAGCAGCACTCCCTCCCTGCCAGACTCTTATGTTTAAGTTCATCAGGGTGCTCCATATTACCCTTACAGGTTGATGAAATTTGTCTTCTCTTCAGGTTTTATTGAACACTTAAACTGTGCTATTTGAGTCTCTCATATTGTTTTAATGACAGTTCTTTCAGTTGAAATACAATGCGAAGAGAGAGATAAGCTGAATTTCTCTTATTTATATACTTAATCTGATGGTTGCTTAGCTTGTGTCTTGCATAACAGATTGTAAAATCTCTTGTGTCACCCATGCTGCTGTTTTAATCTGAACTGCCTGTCCTGGGTAGTCATCCTGTGCGTTACGTGACTTGTAGACTGAGTGGACGAGAAGAAAACTATTACAGTATTTCACAGCAGTATACTTAATCTGATGGTTGCTTAGCTTGTGTGTGTTTATTCTCAACAAATCCTGACAAAAGCAAACACGCAGTTCAAATTTTCAAGTTCAATATTAAGACATAATGCAGGAAGAGAAGTGAGTGCAGTACGAGAGCTGTAATTGAGACCAGTCTTTTTAAAGCCTGCATAAAGTTGAATGTTATTAACAGTGCCACAGTCTTGCATAACAGATTGTAAAATCTCTTGT
>NW_010391979.1:3173-5196 GCF_000710305.1 Buceros rhinoceros silvestris | reverse complement strand
TGGAAAGGGGAAAGAGGGGGGGAAAGGGAAAGGAGGGGGGAGAGAAAGCGAGAGGGAAGGAAGGGGAAGGGGGTGTCAGGCACGCAGCACCCGCTTTCGCAGCATTCCACAAGAGACAGTCTCACATTTACAGAAAACCGAGAATGACGCTCTGAACTGTCACCGCTGCGGTTATAGCCGGGTGTTACATCACAGCGTTCTTCTTGGAGATGGAAAACAAAACTAGTCCATCTGTTTCTTCTGTAAGCGGCAAGTCCAAAAAACCCACACAGATAAAGAAGGGGAAAACCCAACAGTGCAGTTTTAACTATTTTAAGTTTTCTTCTCTCATGAAAAACTTTGCCTGATCATGAGAACTTGCTCGACAGCATCCATTTCAGCCCCTAAGGTGAAGCAGCCTTCCCAGCTGCCCATTTCTTTGGGAATAAATAGGTACAGAGGGTGTGAGGTCTCGGTGTTTGTTGTCTGCACACATGGCAGTTGACAGGAGAATCTCCTGGCAGCACTGTGCTGAACTGGCTGGGGAGCTGGTTGACATAATACAGAGTGACAAGGATCGCTGCTCAGAGTTTTAAAAAGTAAAACAAGATCTGAAGAGAGCACACTTCCAGGTAAGGGAGGAACCAGTCTGGAGGAGGCTATGGTGGAGTCTCCTGCAGCAGATGATCCTCTGTGCTCAGGACAGGGATGTATCGCTAACCCTCTAGTTCACCTCAGCATCCAAGGCCACCAAGGATGTGAGGGAGGGATCTGCGCTGCAGGCTGGGTTACTGCCCTTCCTCATTACCTTCCCTTCATCACACAGAGTAGCTGATGAAAGTCCCCCCAGTGGAGATGGGGACACCCAGCAGAGTTAGGCAGAAGATGGAGAGGAACAAGAGTACATGGGCTGGGTCAAATGTGCAAAGACCGGTCCATTCGATGGCAACATCTGCCATCCAGGAGATGGCCTCAGCAGCAGGAGGGGGCCAGAAGCACTCCAGTCCTCCCGAACCCTCTAGATTATCTCTGTGCCTGTGGCCATGACCCCTCCACACCTCCTGCCAGGAAAAGCAGCCACCACAAACAGCCTTTCACCACCAGCTGCCTGTATTGTGGCTACAAACACAGCTGACTTGCCCGTTAACTGCCTCCTCAAACAAGCACAATACACCCCCTCTCCACCAAAAAGCGACAGGACACCAGCTTCCCTCCAAGGGAAGCTCTGCTCTGACACACTGGAGAGGAGCCACCCTGCCCACCCAGCCCAGCACCCACGCTCACAATCCTTCAAGGAAACTGATAGAGATCTTGGGCTTCTGGAAACAGAAAATTGAGAACAAATTTACGTAATTTTACCAATGATGTTTTTAAAGTGCATTGCATAGATCCACCTCCCTCCCTCCCTTCCTCCCTCCCCACCCCCAACTTTCTACAACTGTATCGCAAGAGAATTCATACGAGAGGAAATGCAGCCACAAAACCCATAATATGCTTCTGTAAATACATGTTATAAACCAGCCTCCTTCATTTTGCCCTTCAAATGTCCCCCCTCAAAATGCTGATGTTCTCCTCTCTCTGGAATAATGCAGGGAAACCATGGGTATGTGACACTCACCTGACAGCCACGGGACAAATGGGCCCAGAGAGGAAGAAACCACAACTGAAACCTTGCTACAGGTGAGAAAAGCAGAAGAAAAATAAAACACATGTTGAGCCACAGATTATTTTCTGGGCGATGCATTCTCACATTCAAGGTGTGTCAGCTCCCTTCTCCATTTAAAAATTACAGTTGGCAGAGAAATATCAGACTGGCACCACTGTTCCCACCCCAGTGTTCAGCAGCGAACAGTTACCAAAGTCCTGTGCAGAAAATAAAAATAAGCACCTGCCAGTTCCCAGTACATGACACAAACATGCTGGAAGTGGAAGGGAACGTCCAAACACATTTGGAGGGTGAGAGGAATCACATTTTTATACGACACATCAAGAAATGCTTATATCTCAAGCAGGTCACACACAGAGCCCTTTAGACAATTCGAGA
>NW_010391979.1:0-2976 GCF_000710305.1 Buceros rhinoceros silvestris | reverse complement strand
GAGATTCCTCAGCCAAGCTCAGCACAGTTCCTGCAGGCAGCTTTTAAAACGAGCTTAGAGGAGGATTCTCAAGCACAAAGAAATCTTAAGTAGAGTTTTAAGAAAATCTCAGCTCCCTGAGTCTGTTCAGTGCACTGAGCTCTTTGGAAAACTACCCTGTCCACTGCCTGGGTAGGGGAAGAGGAGAGGCTGCAAACTCTCATCCCACATTTGGAGTGACTTAACGCCAAGTTACCCTGGAAATGCATAATCTTAGCTTTAGCAAAGGTCACCTTAGTGCAAATCCCACTGGCCTGGCAAGAGGGAAACAAACCCCAGCAGAGGTCAGGTCAGATAGTGCTGCCCTTTGAACACCAGCTGGTAAAACATGGATCACCTAAACAAACAGCTTCCTGGTTTAGGCAATGGTTCCTGAGGAGGAAAACCAACACCATCCTATGCAGCTATTTCTTACTGATCCCTGGCTACACAGGACATTCTTTTCCCACATTCCTGATAAAAAAGTGACCACAACATTTGCATGTGATCTGGGTACATTCTCCAGACATCTGCTATGCCCTGGGTGTATCGCCGCATCTTCTTCCACCTGCTGCTCTTCACGACATGAAGGTGCCACCCACCAAACAGTGGGCTGGTTAAAAAAGGACATTCTAATCAGAGCAGTACCTACTATGCCAGCCCAGAAAGCATGATCTCTGAATTTCGACATCCTTTTCCCCTTTAGCACATCTCCATCTCAGCCATCTCTGACTTTTGTTTGAACTAAAGAGGAAGGAAAGGAAAACCGAGAATGCCTCCGTCATCGTTTAATCCCAGCTGGCAATTCAGCACGTCGCAGCCACTTGCTCACTCCTAGACTCCCCAGTGGGACAAGGAGAAGAATCGGAAGGAAAAAAAAGTAAAACTTGTGGGTTGAGATAAGAACAATTTAATAATCAAAATAGAATAAAATATAATAATAATAACAAAAAAGAAGATAACAAAAAGAGGGTGAAATAAAACCCAAGAAAGACAAGTGATGCACAATGCAATTGCTCATGAACCGCTGAGCCCAGCCAGTCCCCGAGCAGCAATCAGCCCCTCCTGGCCAACTCCCCCCAGTTTATACACTGAGCGTGACGTCATATGGTATGGAATACTCCTCTGGCCAGCTGGGTCAGCTCTCCTGGCCGTGTCCCCTCCCAACTCCTTGTGTCCCCAAGCCTTCTCGCTGGCAGGACATGAAAAGCTGAAACATCCTTGACTTTACTTAGCACCAACTGAAACATCAGAGTATTATCAACATTATTCTCACACGAAATCCAAAACACAGCACTGTACCAGCTACTGGGAAGAAAATGAACTCTATCCCAGCTGAAACCAGGACAGCTGCTTAATTCCCCAGCAATGCTCACTTTCCAGATCCAACCTAAACCCTTCCCACAGAGCAGTGGTGTGGAGCAAGGCTCCTCTTGGGGAAAACACCCTCTCTGCCAGGAGAAGGACCCTGTCAGCTAAGCTGGAGCAGCCTGGAGAGGAGGCAGAGCTGAATTCAGCAGCACAGGTGAACCGATGTGACCACGCAACACACTGTCACAAGATCAGCCAGGAAACAAACACACAAGCCGGGCTGCACTGGCTCGCAGCACAGATTTCTTTGTGCCACAGCACTTCGCTGTGTCCGTCCATGCCAGTACGCTGCCCGCCCGGGAGCCTCGACTCACTCCTCTGACGTGACCGCTGCTGTGCGATGCCTTCAATTACTGGCAGCAGCCAAGCAGGGAGGAGTCTCGAATTTGGAAGGAATTGGAGTCAGCGCCTCCCAAAATCCCTGTAAAGAAAGTGATCCCAGGGACTATGGGATAGATCATAAATATTGTTGCTGGTGACTTTGGTTGTGGGAAGACACCCAGCAATTATACCAATAGCCCAACCTTACGCTACCTTGGAGTTTAAATTGGCTACTGTTAAAAAACCAAAATTTTTGCTGGCAAAGGAAAGTCAGTCCTGTAACACTTCAAAAGGAAAGAAGAAAATGAAAATTAGCATCTAACTGGTGGTTTGCATGTATCAGAAAGCCAAGCACAGCAGATTTCAGGAAAAGAAACCAATTTCTAGCAAGTGTTAACAGAGGAAGCGTTGAGTCTTACAATTTATGCTCAGCAATGTTCTGGCAGCAGACAGCCCTGACAGGGCATGATTTCCCCCTGTTCATCTCTGCAGTGGATAAGGCTGGTAAGCTTCTGCAAAGATAAATTCAGAACTCAGCAGTGGTGGCCCATGATCCTTTCCAGGAGCAGCAAGTTCAGGAATAGAGCAGAAAATGTGTCAAACCTGCCTCAGCACAGTGACATCCACAGAATGAGGAAGGGAAAACGTGTAGCAAAGCTGCAAAGGGAACTTCCCAAATGCAGACATGGAAAAAACATCATAAGAGAACGTCAGAGATCATCATCTGATCAGCCAGAACTATTCCACACCCACGACAGATGTGAGTCTACCACCTCCCGTAAAAGCTGTGTTCTCTCTTTTCCGGGTGACAAGAGCTCTGAGGCAACTCCCCCCCGCCCCCCACCGGCACAGCCCAGAGGAGCCTCCTCTCCTTTTTCCAGCAGAGAACTTATCTCCAAAATGTTCCGTGGTCCCACACAGCCCTGGGGATTTTAGTTTTCAGACATGACAGTTCTTATGTCCGATGCCAAGCAAGCGGGACAGCTTACTGAGGCCACCGAGACGAGCTCCAGCAGCCAAGGGCAGATCACAGAGGGGGCACAGCTGAGCACAAGGGACTGTGGCACTCAGACACGTGGCTTAAAAAAAAAGAAGGAACCGCGGTCCTGAGGAAACCTTTCCAAGATGCCAAGCCCCACACGCGTCCAGCCCTGATGCGGGAGGGGGCTGCCAGGGCATTCCAGGGCTCATACCGGCATCTCGGTGCCCTGCGGCCAAAGCTGCAGCGAGCTCGGCTGGGCAGCAGCACCCACAGTCCGGTCCTGC